>NW_006800001.1:616979-713413 GCF_000485575.1 Poecilia formosa
GCTTTTTTAGGTTTTATTTTTTTTTTTTTTTTTGACATATTTAGGGGTTTTTTGCCGTTTTCACTAAAACTCCACATCAGCAGTGTGAGCAGAACACAATCAGCTGCCCAGACTTTTTTTCATTTCACTTCCTGGCCCAGACATCCGCTTCTTTCTTTTTTTCTTTCTTTTTTTTTTTTTCTTGTTTGGTGCTGAAGTCAGAGGAGAATTTCACAGTCTTGGCTGTCTTGAGCTGCTGGATCAGCTCCCTGTGAGATTTACACATCTAAAGGGGAGTAAGAATATGACTAAAAAGAAAAAAACAAAAAAACAAAACAAAGGAAAGTCTTTCACCACCAAAGAAGTCTGCAGCGTGAATAGGAGCCAGACATGCTGTCTACCCAGAGTAGGATACTTTTAAAATGTAACTCGAAAACAGAGCAGGAAATAGTAAAAAAGTTGGACATGATTTAAAGAGAAGTGGCAGCCTGCACACTTTCAAGTTTTACACATTGTGCTATCGTAGAGGCCGAGATCCCAGAGGAATGTGCGGCGATGTTGTGACTGTTTATGTGGGAGTTCACTTATCTCATTCGCTGAAAAGGACGAAGATGTTCACACCAATAAACTACTTTTAGCTAACCACATGTTTACATTTCTGAGTATTTTATATAAACTGAACTGATTCACAGATAAACTGATTCTGCTAAAACACTAATGGCAGACATTTAGCTCAGCATCATAAAAATGTATTGCTTTGTCTAAAATGTCA
The DNA here is from genome assembly GCF_000485575.1 of Poecilia formosa. Lineage (NCBI taxonomy): Eukaryota > Metazoa > Chordata > Actinopteri > Cyprinodontiformes > Poeciliidae > Poecilia > Poecilia formosa. Next base: position 617,731 of record NW_006800001.1, read on the forward strand.
GAATATTATCCTTAAAAATGGACATTTCAGGATATTTAATTGAGGTTTATTCAGCATGAATCCCATTTGTTTGGTAACTGATGCCAGTCTTAGAGAGGCAGAGACCACAGAGGACTTTTTTTCCCTACATTTTCTGAATAAAAACTTCTCTTTGACTAGCTGTTAACGCTGAGACTAACTCATTTTGATTTTCACTTACTGAAGAGAACTACGGGAAATATATAAGCTGCACACTACCTTCAAACAGAGTCTCATACCTGTACTTTTGTTATTATGCCATTTCAAAAGTTTGGCAGTGGCATTTTAGAAATTCTGAGCAACTTAACTTCGGTCACATACATTTGCTTTGCTGCGCTGCACACCGAGAAGATCATGAATTACTAAAAAGACTGTCTGTGTCTCCACTTGTGACATTTTCAAAACATTTTAACTGTGACTCATTAAGGAAAGTCCTCGTGGTCCAAACAACTCCAAAGTAAATACACTTCAGAGCAAACCAACAGATGCTTTGCCAACCTTTGACTCATTGCTGTGCTTGCCTGGAGTCTCCTCAAAGAGGTTTTGGATTCAGAGCTGGGCAAATAAAGAAGGAAATGGCTGCATGGTTTTCTGCATGAGTACACTTTTGGATGTCATCTTTATCACTGTAGGGAACACGAGCAAGGGAAAAACACAAGACTACTCAAAGCTATGTATTTTTTTTTCTTTATTATAAATATGACTAAGTACTCCCTGTGTTGCTCTGCTCACTTCTTTCCTGACCTGGACATGGCTAATTTAAGTTACTGTATTTTCAGCTGACCAGGGTCACCAGATGATCGAGGTGACAGGAGCATCTCTTCTAGTCACAAATGCCCTCAAAGACTCAGCTGTCTGTAAAACAGATTTTGGGTCAAGTACTGCACATGGAGCCGGTTTTCACCGTAAGTACGCTTTTTGAGAAGTAATCCTCCAAATGTCTGCAAGGTCAAGGTATCAGCAGCAGCCGTGCTATTAGTGAAGAGCGGCCAAGCATGTGGAAACAATTCAGATGAAAGGAGAGTGTCTTTAAAGTATTTCAGTGAACCCATCCGACAGTAAGCTTGGCTCTGAGTTGGGGATGTTTCAAGATCTGCGATTAGATTAGTGAAATAGTCGAGCGCACACACAACACTTTTGATCCGACTGTAGCTGCAGCACAGCAGCAGCTACAGTAAAAATAAATCTGGGGCTTGGCATGTCAGCTGGCTGCGAAATGTTCCATGAATTTAGCATTTGGCGCACAAAATTGTAGTTTGTATTTATGAGGACGGGGCTCTTGAAGGTTTAGTCTGCAAATACGTTGAGTCTTTTTTTCAAAGTTGTGTTTTCCCTTCTGTGTTTAGAAAGAATGTATACACAAGTCCATTAAGTGTTGGTAAAGCTCAATAATGTGGAAGCCTAAGTGAAGCACTGATGTTTTTTTTCCACTTGTGCTATAAAGTAAATGATAGTACTCTATATGAGGTAACATGTGACTTAACAGTAGCACACAATGTAACATGATTAGTCCAAAACTTCAAACAGAAAAATTTTGAAATGTTTCTTTCACACAAAAAACATGCATTTGAATGAATATATATATAAAAGTTAAAAGAGACAAGTGTGCATGAGCACAAAACAAAACGCATTAAAAATATTAACTTCTCAATAAATGGATACAATTAGTAACCACTGAGCAGCAGGTTAGCTTTCAAAAAAAAACTAAATAAAGTAAGTTGTGAAACTAATAATCATTAAGTTGACTTGATTTGGTATGGTATCCCTCAGGGTTGTGTGTGTAGCTCATAGCTATTTATACTGTAACTAAACCAGAGTGCATTAAAACATGATCAAAACTTTCTAAGGGCATTTGTAGATGACACTGGCGCATAAGGTTGTTTTTTTGGTGACTAAGAATCATTTTACAGGCAAACAATTACTGGTGCTGAGACAGTCACCTGGTGCTAATTGATGATGAAATGAATACAATTATCATAATGTGAAAATACTAAGCTTCTGCTAAAATTATACACTTTACAGAAGTATACTCATTGATTTGTTTAATGTTTCTTCTATCAGGACTTTTTTTATTTCAGGATTTTCCACAATAGTCCCTTTCAATCCAGAGATGCACAAGTCAGTTTTGGTATGAGCAACATATGAAACTGACTATAAATCTATTTGATTTAATTTTGATGTCAATTTGATTACTGGGTAAACTGGAATGAAAGTAAACAAAGGAACGATCACCTCACCCACAGCTTGAGACTCTACTGCCATGAACAAAAAAATAAAAACATAAATTAAACTCATAAGAGAGAAATATTATACTGATGCCAAAGCCTTATAAAAGCACTCAATGAGCACCACATAAGAACTGAAACAACTAATACATTATATTTACTGCCAAACTGACTGACAACCAAAGCACATCTCACACATAAACTAAATAATTATTAATGAATACATAAAGGATTATTTGTTTTTATATGCTACCCAGTCTGGGCAGAACACCAAATGCAGCCTTTACAGAGCACCAATATTTAATTTTACAGTAAAAAAAAAAAGAAAAAAAAAGGTGAAATTAAAAAGAAAGGTTTAGTCAAATAGATGGCTTAATTTGAGGATACTACTTTTGGACCCACACCAGGCGATCTATTTATACAAGCGGTTCTCAGTAGCCTGCCGTGTTATTGTAAACCCCCCTGTCCGACAAAGGACCCAGCTTTAAGCCCGGTCCTGGTGAGGCTTGATGGTCCTGAACAGGTCCTGGGGAGCTCAAAGTAAACAGAAAGCACAGCAGCATCAAAGACCTCACACTGGTCAACTCAGAGAACAACTGGCAGAGACAGAAGCATCTGTCTGCACTTTGGACATGAAATGTTGAAAACAAGTGCAAGATGACTTCAGCTGTTGTTTATGGACAATGCAATAACACCTTAAATCTCTCAGCTATGTTTAACATTTGCATTCACAGAGAGCTGAAACGAGTTAACGTTCACCAGACAGTGCAGGGTCCTTGGATTTAATTCAACATCAATATCTGAGCACCTGCAGTTTTTCTCGCTCTGCGCACCTCTGTTAGTCATTGCATTCCTTCGGTTTTCCTGATTGTGTACATCTGTCACAACAGCCCGTGAAACGGAGAGCAGAATCGGTGGGAGGCAGACGGTCGAACGGTAATGCATCACAGCTGTTTAAGACTCGCGTAGCCCTTGAAATATGGGCTCTACTGTACGCTGCAAAGCTAACGCCGTATCCGGGGACATTTCTAATAAAGGACAGCACAAAGATGAGCAGCTCAGCTTTACACTGAATGTGTTTTATTTCAGTTATCAGACTCTTGCACGCTTGCTGTTTTCAGAGAAGTTCAGGTCTGCTATTTTTTTTTCTACATTCATGGAAGTTTAATATCTGTAATGACTGTAATTAACCTTCTCTCAAGGGAAGCCTGCCAGCTTTTGTCTTTTATTACTGTAAGTTATGAATGCAAATCATGTACTGTTTTATCCTTTAGCCTAGTTTGAATGCTATTTAATGTAATAAAATTAGCTGCTATTAATTGCTCCTAAGTTTTTTTTTTTAAATCAACATAGCCCATTAGAAATATAAATATGTGCTTAAAAAATACAGCTGCGTTAATACCCTCAGATATTGAACTCCTTACTCTTAGCAACGAAATCTGTATTTAAAGCCTTGTTGTCAAGTTTAGTACGTGAATTTGTTCCAAGGTTTCATATAAGCTTGGAAATAAAGAGTGGGGTGCATCGTAATGAGTTAAAAAAAAATTTCAAAGTTATCCAAAGTACTTGAGTCCAGTTTGACATAAATACAAATGGCCAGAAATAAAATATATTTATGAACCACTAACAGTCTATTTTATGTCCCTAGTGTTGTTACACAAGCCTCTCCCAACTCTGTCAGAAATGAGATTTGAAGTTTTCTTGCCAGTCAGCTTTAAAACCTGATTAGTGGTGTGAGTTCATGTCTCAGACTTAGTTTTGATCTCTGGCTTTTGTGATTAAGATGTAGTCAGTCTGAACATTATTAAATATATGTCCAAAAGATTTAATTTTTTTCAATGGTTGCAATTTTTTTTTAAAAGGCATTGATTAAAATCTGTCTGCATTTGTCTTTGTTTTTTTCAAAGTGGAGTGTTACAGTTCCATTTACTGAACAGTCAGGTTTAGAGTCCTTCAAAAGGCAACCAAACAGATGTTAGACGGTCCATGTTTGGAACCCTAGTCAAGAATTTTCAACTCAGGTTTTAACATCTAGGTGTTTAATAAACCTAAGCTATGTAAGGATCAATGCACAGAGAGGGAACAATTCATATTTTACAAGTAGAAAAAATGTATTTTGAAATGAAGAGAGATTTTAAAGTCCTATTTTAGATGTGCACTGTCATCTGGTCTTCTGCGCGATAGTCAAGGCCTGTTGTTTTCTTTTCCATGTAGATTACAAGCACTTGTGTATAAATCTCATTGCTATATACTGCCAGATAAAACATTTTTGTGATGTTTTATCTAGTGCTCTACATTTAGTGTTGGTGGCAGCGTTGGACAAAAAAATAATTTGCCCCATTTGTATTCAGTAATGTGTAAGGGTTGGATGGGATCTTGTGCAAAAAGCTCTTGCAATACCGTGACAGCATGTTTCATCAAATTAGTCTCAGGCAGAGCTTTCTAGTTGCTTCATCTGATAAAACAGGTGTGAGCTGCAACTACGAGTCTAGTCAAGCTTAAAGGCGAATACTTTAAGTTTGGGGGAAAAAGAACTGTGACGAGAAGAATCATTTTGCATGTATAAGATAATGTTCGCTGCAGCTGCCTCACAAAGTTAGCATGTAATTTAAACAAACAGCTCTAGCTAAAATCTAAAATACTTTGTTCAAATCTGTACTAGTCAATTTTATTCTAAAAAGAGCTTTGTTAAAACACGTTCTACTCTCTCGATAAGCATTTTTGGGTTAATCGCCTGCACTTCTCATGACATGAAATATAAACCCCTGTTTTGCTACCCTTGCTAAAATAGCAAAAAAAAAAAATAAAATTCCGTTACTGGAAGTCATGACTGTGGGTGGTTTGGCTAGTAATATATGAGGTAGAACCTCCTGAGATTTACCGAGCAAAGCTCAGCTGGATCCACTTCAGAAAGTCCAGTCAGCCAAATGAAGGGAGGGAGGTTGACTGTTTTCATGCATCTCAATAAAACAGACTCCACCTTATGACAGACATGAACTGCAAGCGTGAACGAATCCGTAAAATTTAAAAAGTTTGAGGAAAAAGATGTCTGCGAACAGCAAGCACACTTTGCAATCACAGTCCTAGTTACAGCAGTGTTGGAAATATTAGCAATGCGGGTGTGGAGTCAAGAAAGGAGACAGATCCAAGCACGATCTGGGTTGAGTACTAAACAACAAACAAACTGTAGAGCAGCAAGTCAAATAAAAAAAACAGATTTTACGCAAACAAGGCTGGCAGTCATGAAAAGCATAAATGACAGTTCCCAATAAAATCATTTACTACAATAGATGGTGCCACACTGACCCCATTTTATCAGCTTGCTCACTTCACTGGTGTCTGCGGGCAAAACATCTGAAGACGATACAAAGTTTTCACACAGTCCGTCACCAAGTATCACACACCAATATGCAACTGTTATGAGCACCGCTAAAGTCTGCTTAACAGTGTATTTGAGTTGTTGTACTCTATCAGGATCAAATTATGTCACTGCTTAACTAACTTTTGTTTTTACACTGTCCAGCACATCAGCATAGCCATTGCCCTGCTCACAATAACTATTTACTCCCACGGTCAGACACTGAAGAGCATTCAGTCAGGCATAAATCCCAAACTCTATCTGGTTCTGCAGAGGCTGTTGCTTTTGATCAATTTCCAGCCGACCACATTCCCCCGCTGCCTCCGCTTCACATTCACGACACGGGGATTCCCTTTCCTCTTGCTATTGTCCAAAGCAGCCAGTGATTAAACTCTAGAAGGAGCTTCAGGCTCCAGCAAAGGTCATGGTATGACCTAAACGGGCAAGCCAGCATAGACAGGAGGCATTTGTTTTAAAAGTTGGCTTTCTCTTTTTCTTCCCCACCATTTTAGCCTCTAGCCCCACCGTCCTTTTGCTAAGTTAGCTAGTGAGCAAATAATTGCAGGTTGGAGCACACCGCCCCAGGCTCAGGCTAAAGAAAGTTTCACCTCATATTTGAGCCACAGTATAAACAACCTGTCAGGCATGCATTGGCAGTGAGTTTTTTTTTTTTTTTGTCATTTGCTGCAACGATTAAAGCTTAGAGAAGAAAAACTGCCTAGAACATAAATGTTAAGATGATTGACTTCAATTAAGTTGTAGCAGCTCTTGATGTGACATTTTGAAAGGATTTTTGTTTATGTTTTCCTGTCGATTGGCTCTTAAAATTCCTTTGAACAGAGTGTGCTCTCATTCCACCTCCAGGCAAAAGTGGCACTTAAGGAAAGATGTGCCGTAAAGTACTTGACACCGCCTGGTTTCACCCTGTCTGGTTTTGTTGATCTGCCCAAAAGCTAACCAGGTCAGCACTAATAAAGAGAATTTGGTAACCGATACAGATTTTTTATGGGAATATTGTGCCTGCTTTAACTTGCCTTACTGCTCACTTTGTCAGCCAATAAACAAATTCAGATTTGGAAGTTAGATGTTTTCCCTGGAGCCCAAAGTTGAACTTGAAGCTTCATTTTTGCTTTGGACTCTGAAGTGCTTCCCTTGTGTGATTTCCCTTTTAGACTGTATGTTTGTGATATTTCTTAATATTCATATGCTGGCAGCAGTTAACTATGTCTGATGAAGTGAACTGTAGCTTTTATCACAGGCCCAGATGTGAAGATGTGTGTTTTAACCCTTCCAGACCGAACGGATCGCCGACGGTCCAGCCAAATTTGCAGTACCGTAATTCCGCCACACTTGGCGCTATCTGAAAATTTCCAACGGTTTCTGAAAGGGGAGACATTGCTCTTTCCAGCCAATATCAGGTTATTACGGTAAATTCACTCCCGCCGGAGCAGGGGGTGAAATTAATCTGAGGGTCGCTCTTTTAATAGATGGTACTTTGCGAAAATACCTTGCTAGATATTGGAAGTTCCCGTTTTTATGGGTAAATGGACAAATATATTTATTCACAAGACATTTAAAGAACTGCGTACAATTAAAATAAGCAGAGACATCCAGGCGGAGATTTAAAACTTGCGTATTAAAGGGGCCTGACATCTTGTTATAATATTAGACTCATATTTTTAACATAACAGAGATGAAAAGGAATATATTAGCAGCAAAACATTTTCCACTTTTCATCATGTTTGTATGGCAGCATTTCATCACCTTCCTAAAATAATGATTTAATTCAGAGTGATTTTTTTTGCCTTTTTTTTTTTTTTTTAATTTTTTTGCAAAAAGAAAAAAAAAAAAAAAAAAAATAGGCCATTATTTTAGGAAGGTGATTATTTGCAGTATTCAGTGGAAAATAGAAACTGACATTATGATTTGTGAGAACTATAAGACATTTGCCACTGCTTAATAGCTACTATATATCCCAGCCACACTGTTGTGATAACATTTAATGTCACACTGTGCTATGTCCTCATCAGTGATGACAATTCACTTACACCTGCATGCATAATTCTTAAAACTGAAATACATGGTTTGACCTACTTTTTGACTGATTCAGCTTATCTATCTGACATTGTACATTAAACGTCAATCTGAAATCGCCAATTAACCCTCAAGTAACAAAAAAAGACAAAATAATGGCAAAAGCAAAACTTTCCTGAAGCAGCAGGAAGCTGAATTCCACACCTTTGATACTGATACACATGCGCAACCCAAAAAAAGACATGCATCACATACTTTAAAGATGTGACAGGAATTGATGTTCAACAAAATATTTTTCCACATTCCGTTTCAGTGTGCTAGCATACATGGCAAAATAGGAAACGTGACAAAAGTGACATCACTTTTCCCACTGATAATGCCAAACTTTTCATCTGGCTTATTGTTTCCTGTAGGTGTTAGACTTAACTGCCCTTTGTCTGGGTTTTTCTTTGCTGATGATGGATTTTTTATTTTTTGGAATACTGTTTATGAATAAAACGGGAAGGCGGGGAGCGAGAGAGAATTTATAGTCTTCCCAAAAATATGGCTAAAATCTCATTTCATCTTTTGGTGCCAGTAACATTTACCGTACCACTTAATGAGGTCGTCGTATCGTTACGGCTGCATTTTGAGGATTTAGCCTATGGTGAAGCATAAATGACCCCAAGCTCATAAAGTATAAGATGACGCAGCTTACCAGGAAATCGTTTGGATTGCGATGGCAACAACCACAGTCAAGAGGAAATACGTTTTGTACTCAGGTAAAGTGAGTGCAGACTTGAAGTGAGTCATTTGGTTCTCCATGTCTGACTCAGCATGATTTTTTTTTACATGTGGCTTAAAAAACCTGCTCTATAACTGGTTTCGCATGCAAACCACATTTGAAATGAGGTTTTGTCTCAGAGCAATTGTGGTCGTAATCAAAACGACAGGATTAGTCATACTCATGTAATCAAAAACATGCGGCCAGTGTCTCTCATCCCTCTTTCACATTAAGTGTCTTCTGCCTAGTAAAGAGACAGCTTTGTCTCCTGCTTAACTCAGCAGAGTCAATTGCCATCTGAAATCTTTTCAACCGATAAAAATAGTCAATAGAAACACATCTCTGTTTATTAGGAGGCACTAATATGTTGCTCATTTTGTTTTTCAGTAGGAATCTGAAATTAGTGGAAAATAAAAGAGAAAAAAATAAACTGCCAAATCTTTGGGATGTAATGTAAAACTTGTTTATAAGGTGAAAATCCTGTGATATATAATATCTAGAAGTTTAAGTGCACACTAGTTTAGCATGTAGACTGGAAATGTCACGGGTCTGAACAATACTACAACAGGCAGTCATTCTGAAACTGTCTCAAAACAATGAGCTCAATGTGTCAGGATCCAGCTGAAATATCTGCTGTCGTCTCTTTTGAGAAAACAATCTCTGACTCACAGCTGCAATTCAGAACAAGTATGAAGTCAAAAAAGTGCTTCAAAAATGCTCCCATTGTGTGCACGGCTACCAGATGTTATGAAATGCTCAATAAACTACTTTCATATCATCTGTTGCTCAACTAGAAAATGGAAGAAAAAAAAATACATTGACCTGGCAAAGGTGTTTGGTGAAAACCAGCAGCATGCCAGAACACACCTCGAGATAAAAGAAAAAGAGTCTGGCAAACACTGAAGATAAACTTTAGATATTTCTCTGTGAATGTACTACGAAAAGATTTGGTAGCCTGTGTGAATTTTAATGGGAAGGAAATGCCAAATAGCTCCAACGTATTTCTCTGTGTTTGATTACTACATGCTGTACACTGACAGTCAGAGTATGAAGATTTTCCCATGAATACGTTGCTCTGCTCTGGTTTTGAAAATATGTGGCAAGCCTTTGCTTTGTGGGTTTATCAGTGGTGGGGAAAATGATACGGCGCAACAATCAAGCAAAGAATATGAAAAAAAAGAATAAAATCTGAGTAGCTTGATCTGACAACCTTAGCATGTAAGTGTACATGTATATATCCGGTGTTGAACCACAGATCGTGTTCACGCAAACACTTATGGATAATCGCAAAATAAACATAAAATCTGAAAACCTAACCCTGTAACAGACTGAATGTTATTTGTTATGTTACTGGGAAAAAAATATTTTATACAGTATGTAACAAACCGTGGCTCCTACAGCTGCAATTATGTAAAATTAATGAATTGTCCAATATACAAGAGAAATCACTTGTATCTTGACTTAACTGACAGAAACCAGATTTATTATAATTTATTTCCAGGGACAAACAGATTATATGTATCACAACATCTGCAATTTTCTGACCCTTAATTTTAGCCATATTTTATTTTTAAAAATGGCTAAGAAATAAGACTTATGACTATTTTTTGACCGATTCAAGCTCAGCATGGTTTCATTGCTGATGGTAAACTTAGCATGGTGCCGCTAGCATTACTGAAAAACTGAACTAACATAAATATTAGTAAAACTTTTTGTCGTAGCAGAGGGGCACATGCTGCTGGAACAGGGCAAATTACAATAACTATTCAGACAGAAAAGACTACCAGGTTGTAATAGAAACAACACTTTTCGGTGTGGAGGTTGATACTGATGTCAGCTAAAGTCTGAATCAGTGAGGTGTGACGATCACAGAAATTGAAGAAACTATTTATAATGTCTACCTGTTTGAGGTTTATTTACACTGAGAGAGACAGAAAGAGCAAAACTTTCTCTAAATACCAGGACGGATCATGAATGGGTAAATTAAAGTTTTTGAAAACCTTTTCTAGTTTCAAGCTCTATATGTTGTGGAATATGTTAGATTAAATGTTGGCAACCTTTCGTAAATGTCAACGGTAAGAATCTACATTCTCTAGGGAATAAATACAGTGACTGTGTTAGTAATAATAGCAACGCTAACTGTACTGACCACTAATGTAATATATAATTTAAAATGTAAACTATCTGTCATCAAATTGTTTGTTTACTCTTACACACACGCGGCCTCCTCTTTCTCATAATATAAATAATTATATGAATAATTTCTAGCCACTCAGAGCAAAATAGATTGTTTATTAAAAAGAAATCTGAAATCAGCAAGAGGAAAACCTCAGATCACAAATAAGCCACAGATTTCTGATATTAATATCTTAATTACAAGATTAAGAATAATTTCCAAACTTTTTTAGTTTTATTTTCTCAGCAGGTCTTTGCAAAGTGAATGCAGAGCAAGCAAAGCCAGGGATGGCGTTTTCAGAATTAAGGAAGTGAAATGATGTGAAAAGATGTGATGTGACTTGTTTTAGCCAAAGCAGGAATTCACTAATAGCTGTGAGAGGGGATTGCAGCTGTGACTGCATGAAGTCGGGTTACAATATACAGACCATAAGTCAAACTGCATTCTGTGTATTTTTTCTTTCTCGTGTCAATTGATGACTTAACACAAATAAATAATGAATAATCATGTCTGACTGACCTGAAAACCTTACTGCTCATTTACAGCAGGTTATTACTGCACTTAATCTATATCTCTAGCAAGGAAATGGAACAAAATTTTCTTCTCTTGAGATTTGCTGAAGAAAGTCCTTGACCTTACTTAATACTCCTGAATGAAAGACCGCTGCTAATGGATGTCAAACCGTAACCGAGTGCAGGTACAGTGCACACCAGTGAGAAGGGATCTGGGTTTTGTTCCATTGTTAAGTGTTTACCCAACATAGAAAGCCCTGCTCATACACGGTGCAGTAATCAGATGCTTTAGACTCTTCAGGTTTAAATGACTGTAAGTCAGGGTGGTCATGAAGGGAAAAATCACTCATGTTTAAGCAAAACAAACAGCCTTGGGCCTGAACGCTGGTTAAACAAGTATGCAGTTATGGATACGGAGGCAGATAAACTGCAGTCTAGACTTTTGACTCAATCTTTTGATAAGGAGTCTGACTGAGATTCATCAACTCAGATGTTTCTTTCAGTAAAGGAAGTTAAAGAGGTTACAGTTACCTTGCAAAATACGCTTATATATCTTACACTTTGTTAAATTCAAACAACATTTGGTAGGAATTGTATTGTAAATCAGCTCGAAACGGCGCACGACTACAAAGTTGAAGGAAAATGACGCATGGTTTGCAGGATTCCTTAAGAGTAAAAAATCTGAACAGAACAGGATCTTTGTGTTGTCAGCCCTCTTGATTCAATGTGAAACTACTTCAGACTTTAGTCATAGTCAAACGTATTTTCGTGTATGTCTCTGAGTGATTTGTACACTTAGATGCAGAAAGTTTTGCCCAATTTTCTAGCAAAATATCTTAAGCTCAGTCAGATCGGATGGGGATGGTCCATGAACAACAATTTCATAAGTGATTTTACAGAGGTTGAACTTCTGTCCCATTCTTCTCTGTTAGTCTTTTGGAGCCTTTCACAGATTTTCCAGCAGGATTTCTCTGCATTTAGCTCCATCAATTTTCCAATCAGTTCTGACCAGCGTCCCTGTCCCTGTTGAAAAAAAAAAAAGCTTCCCCATAGCATAACACTGCCACCATTGTGTTTCACTGTGGATGCTAAATGTGACGTATACTTTTTTTTTTCTCCACAGTGTTTTGCACCTTGGCCAGAAATTGAACGTTTTGTCAAATTGGATTGGAACAACTTCTGCCACATTATTTTTTATTTTTTTTATTGCCGTCTTTGTGACAGTTGTGTAAAATTAAAAACTAGACTTTTTGTCACTTTGTCACTACTGGACTTTTTGAAACTCTTTTAGAAAGGTCATGTTGGTAGAGTCCTTTACTAATAGTTAAATGATTCTCTCACATTAGCTTGGGATCGCTGCAACTCTTCCAGAGCTCCTACAAGTCGCCTTACCTCTGCTATAATTGAGTCACGTTACACACACACACACACACACACACACACACACACACACACACACACAAACACATGCACATGCAGACTCTGAAGGCAGCCAGTTGCATTGGATTTTTTTTTAAAGGGTATCAAATCCCAAAGGTTTTTGCATGTAGCTTGACAAAATAGGAAAAGATTTAAGAGGCATGCATACTTTTGTAAGATACTGCTTTACCACAGGTTAATAAAAACGTTCCCATCATGTGGCTGACCTGTTATTGTTAAATTAACAGTGCTGTAACTGGGATTAAACCACTCATAAAAAAAAAAGGTGTGGATACTTTTTGGAGAGCCACAACTGAACACATAAAAAGGAGTCAAATCAGATAAAGGGTGCTCAACATCCTGAGGTTTCTGCGTCAATTAAGCCCAAAAGGATTCAAATGTTTAACACAAAAGACAATGAGCTTCATTCTCTCTTTCCCAGTAGGCAAATACTTGAAAAGCTTCAGATGTTGTGAGCTGTCTCACCAAGTGAGTTCAGAAAACAACAACAACAAAAACCTTCACTGAGCGTGGTTACAACAACACTGTGCAGACTTTGTGTGCTGTAAGGATAAGTTTTACTACCTAGAGAGCAAGTGAGGTGAAGTGGTACAATACACTCGGTGATCCTGGGAGCTCGGTCAAAATGCAAAAGAAAGTAAAGTTATTCGTGGTGATTTATTTATTTTTGTTGGCGGGGAGGATCTGCGGGTAAACAATTCATGGCTGCTAAACTTCACCCACAAATGCTTCGCAAAACCGCAGACTTGTCCAACAAAAACACAAGGTCTGAGTTAATGGGTCAGTGGAGCACTTGCTCGCTTTAACCGCAAAACAACAATGAACAGGAAGGACAAACAGGAGGCGACGTTTCCATGATACTTTACCATGATTGCTGGAGTTTCCCCCCCCTCCTCTAGCGGGCAGAAAGTTTCTTCATTTTTGGATCTTGATAATCCTCTTTACCTAGCTCCACTTGGCTCTGCGCTTGGAGACCTGCCATGTTTAGCATATCCCCACCGGAGACTGCCTGGAGAGCATCCGCATGACGGTGAGTCGACTTGATTGAAAAAGAAGAAAAGTCAGCCCCATTCTTCACGCACTTTAACTTTGTGGAATAGAGAGACGTGCATTGCTGAGCTGCCTGTTGATCCTCCAGCTCCTCTTTCACTTCTAGTTCACTTCCCCAGCTCCTCTGAGCGTCGGGTTGGGGGGGCGAGAGGGGGAAAGGAGTTCAGGGAGGGGGAGGAGAAAAGCGCTCCCTTTTCAGAGGAAAATCCCCCTCCAGGCTTTTCAGAGATTTTCTTTGCTCTCTCTCTCTCTCTCTCTCTCTCTTTATCGCGCATGCTTTATCACACACCCGCAGACGCAATATGTCACAATCCCAAACACAAAGCATTCAGAGAAACAGTCGCTGGATGTTAACTGTACTCCAAATAGGAATCAAAACATTTCCACATCCCATTCTGCCGTGCACTCAAACCTCCCCATGCATCAGCACACTTTGAAGGAAGTGCACCTTTTTTCTTTTTTTTTTTCTTTTTTTTTGTGGCCCAGATCTGCAGAAATCCAGCCCCTCATTTTTGGCCCCTTTTCTTTGTGTTTTACTCCCCGACAGCTTTTAGGAGGCTAAGTCAGTCTTTCTTCTCTCTCTTCTAACTTCATAGACTTCCACTGTCTGCTCGAGGCTTTCTCATTTCCTCTCTTCAGCAGTTGTCCGCCGGGCAGACTGACCTGCGTTAGCCCAGCGTCAAAAGAAGAGACCACAGAAGGTTCCCTGCCGCGGTCCAAGCCAAGCAGGACTGCCGTCATACCGCTGCATAAGATCAGAGGAAAGTACTGTATATGCCCCGACCATAGGCTGCAAGTTATATTAGGTTTGAATGAAACCCAGGCAGGACCTGCTGCCATTGCAGGCAGAAGAATTCACTATTGTGGCTTTCCATGTGTAAAAAGATTGACAGGCCAGCATTTATTTATTTTTTGGGCTAAAGCCCAGAGAATGCATGTGATTCTGGTGGTTCGCTAACAGCTGGCCTCCACCTCTGAGTGTTTATCCATTTGAATTCCAGAAATTACATGGAAATCCATGAATATTTCCACACACACACAAAAAAAAAAATAAAATCTGAGGAAACATAATATTTCTTTTCATCAAAGATTCAGGTAAGGTTTCAGCTGAAAGTATTAAAAGAAAACTTTCCCCCTTCAGTCTGAGTTGTTTCGCACTCTGTTGAAGCTAATTTGTCCTTTATCCCTAAGCTGTGAAACTGATATTCTATGAGTTACACAGTTTTATTTACATGCCACTGAAATTTGCTTTTGAATTGTCTCTCTTTCATCATGCCATGAAGAGCTAGAATCAAATAGCGTTGTCATTGAATGTCACACCGGGACAAACAAATAAACATTTTCACATTAGCCAAGCCACAAGGCGCACTGGTGTGACATGATTTATAAGACGTACAGTACACTGAAAAGCATTTTCAAAGTAGGATCACTCCTGTTTTTTGCTTCTTTTTTTTGTCACACTTAAACATTTCAGATCATCGAGCAAAGTTATGCGAAGTAAAAACAAGAAGTTTTTTTAATTATTTTATTTATTTATTCATTCATTCATTCATTTTTAAGGGGAACAAAGTTACCCAAATCAACCTTGCCCTTTGTGAAAACACAACTGCTTTTCTTAAATCAAGAATTACCATGGTCAAGGAACAGTGATTAATGTAGGGATAAGTGTTCAGTGCACCAAAACGTCTTCAATAGCACATTAAAGACTCGTCCAGGTGGTCACAAAACAAGCCAGAACGACACTTAAAGCACTGCGGGCAGCCATTTTCTGACTTAATGTCAGTGTTCATGACTTAAATATAAGACAGCGACTGGGCAAAAGCAGCACTGAGAAACAAAAAGAAGAAGATTGACCACCAGCAACAAGCACAAATTGTTGTCTCAGAGTATTGCTCACTGTCTTCTCTTCAGGAAGAGGAGACAGTCTGCCCCCTTTCTCCCCTCAACACACACACACACACACGCACGCATACACTTCTGCCCATGGAATCCAGATGTGCTGTCCATCTACACCATCAAGGGCAGATCTTTGTTTCATGAGTCAGTGAGTGTGGGGATTGGAGACCACATAAATAACTCACACACTGTGCACCAGACAAAACTGAGACAGAGGAACGTACACAAGGATTAAGCGTCAATAGTACCGGAAATATGGCCGGACAGGAAATCTGCCGCACACACCCTTACCGGTTTGTGCATGTTCTGCAATTTATTAAACACAGACATAAACACACAAGCCCTCCATAAACACTTCTGTGCACAAACACAGACAGCTGAGAACCTGAGTGCTCCAACTACTCTCCCTCGTGCTCCATGTCCAATTCTTTCCTGATGAGACAGGAATCCCCCGGAGAAAAAAAACGTAATTCGGACCCCTTCGAGGATTCACATCAAACCGGCGTTTACCCACACGAGCTCCCATACGGACTGAAATAGCAATGAATGTCTTGACAGTCTATAAAGAATGACTCCTACATCACATACTCATAGCAGCGGCCATTAAAAGTCTGGGAAAACTAACATGCCTCCTGGCAATCTACTCCCAGGATTATTTTATGGATCTATTATCTGACCACAACAAGTCTTTAGCGTTTAGGTTAATTCATTTGAGGTGCAATAAGCTGTTTGCATGTCAGAAATTGTGTGTATTTGGGGGTGTGTGTAAATCATGAAGTTATGCTAGTTTGGAGGCTTTATGATAGTTTTGCCGCTCATGCTACGTATGGAGATTAGCTAGCTTGGGGGAAACTAATGGTAGTTTCTAAGTCATGGTTGTTGTGTGAATTGTGGGTTTATGCTTGTTTTGGAGTTATTTTTGATAGCTATGCAGTAATACCAGTTTACCCCTTTATGGTGTTATATTAATATTGGAGCGTTGACATACTAAAGAGTTTTGCTAGTTTTAGGGCCTTGTTCAAGTAAAGAGTTGTAATCTTGCAATGCCTCACATAGATTTCTGCATAAGAGCCTCTTTGACATTGATATGACATTTTTCTTCCATGAAGGATGTCCGGGTAGCTTTTTACATATCTTGATGGGACATGATGAAAGGACAAAAGAGGGATCTATCTCTTGCATGTTTCTCTTTCCCAGGAGGAGAAACCTTATCAGTGTCTGGCGATCTGAGCCTGTGACTGTGACATAATTTCCTGCTTAGTCTTTTCATGTAAGGATTGCAGGAAACCAAGGTTTGGTATTTGACATGTGCTTTCGCAAAACATAAGCAGTATGTGTCTTGGGCGTCTTATCTGTCCACTTAGTAGGTGTGGGGTGTTTTTATGTTTATTTGGCGCCTTTAAAAGCCAATGAGGAGCATGTTTAGAGTAGAAAGTTCCATTGAGTTGCCGAAGAAAACGTCAGCGTCTCCTGAAAAGAATGCACAGTTAGCAACATTCCAGATGTCAGCAGGATTCTGGGCATGTTTGTTGTTGTCTATACTTGACTTTCATTTGCCTTCATGTATTCATGTGTGTTTGTTATATTTTCAGTCATCCCAGCTGAATGACTTCATTGTTGTCTTCTTTCACTTTAAACTGCTGTCACATTTAACACCATTGTTTCCATTGGGATTTCATGATAAAACATCACATTTTCACTCGGAAAAGAGAAATTGAGCCATTCTTTTTGAGCTGTAACTGAATAAACACACTAAAACACTGAGGTCCTTATGTGCCTGATTCAGATAATACCATCCTTGTGCTTTTTTAATCCCAAAATGCACATTTGGAAACAGACTGCTTTAGCGCCAACTGTTAGGGCTTAATCTACCTTTGTCACGACTTAACATCAAATTCTGATACAAATGAACTCCAGACACTCAAATAGCAGAGAAAAAAAAACCTTCTTGTTATTATTTCTAACAAGATCTTTGCCTAGAGATGGTCTTAAAATACATACACTGAGATCATCCCTTTTCTGTGGAGTATTGATGCAAAAGAGGTGTGTTTTTCTGACAAAAAAAAAAAAACAGTGACTGTTACATGTGAATCCCTCTAGGCAGTCAACTAAAGCATCAAAGCTAACCAGTTACACATGTTTTTGGTTGAATCCTCGTTGTTTCAAAGAGAGTGAGGTTTAGTCTCAGCTGGCCACAGCTGGTAGTTGTTCAGAGTCGAAAGCAAGAGCTAAATTCACAACAGCTCTCAGACTAGCCAGCAAAATTGTAGAAAAAAAAGTAAAAAATAAAAGACTATTTGAAACAGAAACCATCAGTCCCCAACCCATCAGTCCGAAGCTACAATGAAGGACTGACGATGAGAGCTGTGTGGACAGGCAGCTAAAATTCAGCAGGCCTCGTGCTTTTATTGTGGCAGGTTCTGATGTGAGAAGCTGGCAGAGAAAATGTGTTTTGGAAACTTTAAGTCCCTCGCTCTTTTTTCCCCCCTTTCCGTCTCCACCTTGAGTTAAAGATTACCTTCTAATTGATGGCTCAAGTTTTTTCTTTAAACTCCACAGCAAGACCAGAGGCTCTCGGAAAATTCACCAAGCAATTTCTTCAAAATCAATATATATAGCAAGCAAAATTTCTATTTGCAAATGCACTAAGTGATACAAATCTCCATTTTTGGAGACATGTAACATTTCACTTTGATGAAAGTAAAATTCAAATGTTTGCCCGTCATGACCGTTGTTGTATTTGGAGGGAAAAGCGAGAAGCTTGCAGGCTTGAGAACGCCATCCTGATCCCTTTCCTTTTTCTCTTCAAGGCAAAACTAAATCACAAACTTTTATCCTAAACTAAATCAAGGCCAGTGACTTTCACAAGGTCACTGGATTGAAGAAGTGGCAAGAATGCCCACAAATACTACACCGAGGCGGCATGTAATGGTTAATCCTCGACTTTAGATGTTTGGGTCAGCCCCGCTGTTGACACAATGGTGTTTGGGGAAAGCTGTATCTGAAAACACCGCCTGCTGCCACGGGCCATGGGAAACGGAGAGAAGCTCGCATGCTTGCTGAGGCAAACTGCTGCATACACACACAGTGTTGTTTTAGGTTAATCTGAGGACAACAGGTGTGTGAGAGAAAGAGGCAGCCTGGAGGGGACGTCTCCATGCTTTCTGTCACACGTGATCAGTCAAGAGTAAACACATCGCGGTTCACCGAGGTTGGGAAAAATGCTACCCGATGCAAAAGAAGGGGAGAAAACCGGCCAGTAGGAGGAAGCCGAAGAGTTTATTTATAAAAGAATTTTTATAATAAAGTGGAATGTAACCGGATCCAGCAGCAATGAATTAAACAGCTGCTTTAATGAACTTGACATGTGCGTAAACTGTGGTGTTGGGAAACACAGAGACCACGAGACAATACCCGAGTTTTATTAAAAGACCACAGAGTCGCCACAAGTGAGAAAATCTAAATCGTCAGCTGTCCACACCCCTGTTTTTCTCCGTCTTTGCCAGTATCTGTCTCATCAGCTGTCTCATCATTGTCTCTGGGGATTTGTGTTTTTTCCCTGGGATCGCATCTCTTCCATTGCCAATCTCTTAGGGCTTTTCTGATTTTGGAGTTCCCCAGCTGTTTTCTTTTTTACTTGTCTCATAAATACTGCATTTTGACTAAGTAATTCCTTCTGAAATTCGACTTGGTTTCTCCATTTTTGTTCAACTTTATATCGTTAGACTTTATTTTTATCAAATTGTGAACGCAGTAATAATTTTACGGCCATTTTTATTGTTGTGCACGAAGTGTTTCCCAGGCAACACATAAAAAAAAAAACAGACAGAGTAGCGGTGCAAATGTACACAACATGAGAATACAATCAACATCGCTGAGCCTATATATAAACCTATGGAAGTGCTAACAAATGGGTATCTGGGTCAATGTCCAGAAGCAGCTGTTTGAGAGTGGCCTCCAGCACGCAGAGGTGATTTACAGGATCTAATTGGATTTATCACTTCATAATTGTATCTTTAACTGGACAAAATTGAGAACTCTTTTATCTCTGTGTGTGTGTGTGTATGTATGTGTGTGTGAGTGTGTGTGTGCACATCAAAAATGTTCACCTTCTGAAATCCCTTGTCATCTTGAATAAGCAACTCATTCTTTCAGATCTTTTTTTTTTCAGTTTCTGCATTCCTTCTCACATGTGCTCATGTAAAACTAGATTAGAGTTACTGCCTTCATTTCGGTTGTCCCTGTGTCTCTGCTTTCATTGGTTTGTGGGAATGAATGCAGAAGATGTTGCAACTAACCCACGAGGCCACAGCAATGGGTTGACAGTGACGAGGATGACTGCTTTGAACAGCTGGAGGAGGATTTATGCCAGGGTGATAAAATTAGAGAGTGAAGCCCAGAATATTATGCAGTGTCTTGCAGGAGTAAACATATTCCTTTGTCTTTTTCGCAGTTTGCCACTTTGCAGCTGCATGTTTATGATATATTCATATTGATTGAGATTCTTTGTGATAGATCAACACAAAGAAGTGGTGTAAGTGGGGTGGACTTAAAAATGTCACAAGGTTTTCAGCATTTTATGTGTTTGGATTTATGTTGGACTTAGGTCCTGGGCTATCCTTACACATTGATACATGGTTTACTGGGTTTCCACCACACACAGCATTTTGCACGTAGGCTAAATTTTTACATTTTGGTTTTATCAGATGTCCTTGGGCCAGTAAAAGGGAAAATATATGTACGCTACACTTTTGAGGTTTTTTATTAATTATTATTATTATTATTATTATTATGTGCATAATCTAGAGGAACATTTTAAAAATAGACCCAAGTACACATACACATTAACCTCTGACCTCTTAAAATAAGGTCTTGCAGTTCATGCTCACAACCACTAGGTGTCATGTTTCATTAACTCTAACAGCCACTGAAGGACAGGATTTCAAGAAGTGGAAAACGCTGCCTCTTAAGACAGAAAGCTGTGTACACACTTGACACTTTTCTTTTCTTAAAGTTGAAGCATCTCAAGTAAGCAAGAGCTGACTCTATGTCTGAAACACAAGAGTCTCCCCTAAAACTGATCGACTGGAATAAGTCAGGACCAGACAAGGCGTGATAGTGACGCTGCCAGCTGAAAGTAGTCATTTTAACTGACAAGATAAATTGATCCAGATGGCATCATGACTCAGCTGCAGTAATACCATGACCTTCTTCTCACCTGCCTCCTTCCAGGGTATTATTACCAATGGAGCAGAAACCTGAGCCTGGCTGCACTGGGATGTTCATCCAGGCATAGTTAAGCCACACACAGCTTTTTCTGCAGAAACATTTACCTGGTTTTATAGGATTAAATGAGGCTATGCAAACATCTGAAGTAAAAGAGAACAAAAGTAAAGCTCAGTTTCCTTCTAGGCAATGCTATCTCCATATCGTCATATCTCCATGAAAACTTGTTTTTTTTTGTGAACTAGAAGGTAATACTGTTGGCTACTGCCTCAAAAATAAGACTGATAAATTCAGATTCAGTGGTGTAGATAAAACAATGCTTTTTTTCCCCCCAAACAGGACTAGGTTGCCAGCATTTCGCACATCTGTCAATTCAAAAAAGAGAAAATGAGGAAGAAAGGGGGAGAGAATGTGTGGGTGTGCATAAACAAGTAAGGAGCCATGCATGCAATTAATCTGACACTCACATCTGCAGCTCCAAGGCTTTAAGCAAAGACACACACACATCAACATTTACGACCAGATCATCAATTTTTATTTTATCATCCTTTGGGGAAAATTGTGTTTTAAAAGGAACTGGTTAAATGACTCAGATAAAAAAAAAATTCTGAAAAAATGTTTCCATGATAGGTGCCATAAAGGTTCTGTTTAGTGGTTTTCTACCCTTGATCTTCCTCTCTTGTTTGTGATGTTTACGATGTCCAGGCTTATTGTCGATCCCCCCTCAGTTGTTTAGCAGAAATCCACCTCTACTGATCCTGAACATCCAGTTCCTATGACCTGAATCAAAGGGCACTTTCACGGCAGTTCTGTTTGGCCCGCTTTAAAACAACCAAAGTTCACTCCTTCAGATCATCAAATTCATTTAGGCAGAACTGAATCCTCATCCGAACTCTAGTGCTGACCAAGCAAACTGTGTAACTCTTAAATATACGATTTAATGACATGCATGAGATATAAAAACCTTCAAATCTTGTTTTCCATAATGTGCATAAAGTGGTCGTCTGTTCCTCTCCATTGTTTTTCTGCACTGCTGAATTTGGCTTATGCATAAAAAGCAGCACAATGGTAGCTCTCTACGGCGCTTATAGTAAGATGTTTTATCATTTAAAGGAAGAAACTTTAAGCCAAGTATTCGTAATTTTTAGTTGTCCAAGCAAAAATTAAGATTTGAGGAACAAACTGAGCACCTCATCCATAATTGGACAGACGATGCAACAGTTTTCATTCATTTATATCGGCTTTGCAGCTCACCTCAAGCACATTCTCCCCATTCAGAATGAACATTGCGCATTAAATTCGTACCCAGAGAAACGTTCATGTCAGACATTCATATTTCCAATAGGAATTAGTGGTAGGTGTGTTTTTATTAAGCATTAAAATGGTTTTCCACCCTCACTAGCTGCTCATTCTTCTGCTTCTAGTCATTGCACAACAAATAATCAGCTGATGTAACTGCATGAAATTGCCCAGGCTGCTTCTTACAGTGCAGTTTAAAAGGGAACCTAAGTAAATAAAGGTGCAGCATTCCTCACTGAAGTGAAGTAAGTCCCTGGGATTAGTATAATGCTCAGAGTTACTGATTTCTTATAACAAAAAAAAGTCCAAAGAGGGTTCATCACGCTCTTGTCATCCATCACATAGATTATGGTAATGTTCTATATGCTGGTCTTAAACGCCCCTTCCTTCAGGTCCAGATCTAGATCAACAATAAGCTTTCATCAAATACAAGCTGAACATTTTGGACATTCGGCAAACCACACAAAGTATTTACAGTTGCAGCTCGACGTCTACGTGACACGCAGGTGTGGGTTTGAATTTAGGGACACACACCCGAGACCTCCCAGACTTTTCTTCCAAATTCCAATGAGAAGGACGGACGCCACTGATTTTAAAGAACCATGCGCATTTCTGTGTCGTTCAGTGTTTCAGAGGGCTTCCCTACGCACCTGTCTGTGCCCGTGTTTACTCAGGACTCTGAGGATTTCCTTTCTTGAAGCAGTTAAAAGCATTTTGTTTTGACAGGGATTTAGTTCAGTGTGTCTGCTGGAAGCAAAAAGAGGATATTTAAGAAGGTAACAGCATGGTGCTCTGTATGTTCATTAAAATAACAAGTAGAAGACCATTTGTACATTTCCTGAATGTAGTTTAACCGGTCAAATTGCAAAATCTGCATTCCCAAATTAAAAGGAAAAGTGTTAGGGATTTGAAGGCCGGGGTTGTTATAAGTACATAACAACAAGAGGCACTGAAAAAAACAGGTTGGTTAAAAAGCAGCAATTTTGTTAAAACGTCGTCTACTACTTATTAGATCCATTAGCCTGAACGAACAGAAGAAACGTCAAATTTTACCCAGAAGAGTTCAACTAAGAGCTAGGTGTCGTAACAAGTAACAGAGGCAGCTGATCCTGGAAGAGGCCACAGGAAACAGAAAGGTCAAGACCTCCGGTCTTCATGACTCAACATATTTTGCAAGTCTAGAAAGAAAACAGCACACCCGTCCGTCAATGTCCCCGACCAACAGGTGGGACTTGCTTACAGGGGACAGACTTTGAACTGCGCAGTTGGGAAACTGGTAAGGCTTTGGTTTGCCGGGACCCTCCAGGATCATGAGAACCACTTTTATTATCCTCAGACATACATAAAACGTTTGTGTTTTTCTTTGCTTTGTCTAAAAGTCAAACACGAACAGGTTTCACGTTGTCATTTTATAACGCTATATGGTATCCTGACATTTCGAAACTTAAAGCAACTCATTTATTTATCCGTCTCACCACGTGAAAGCATAAGAGTCCCTCGCAGATCAAGAAGAAACAAATAAACGACGATTTAGGAAAATTACAAAACTGAAAGGAACGCGAGTGTATTTGCTTCCTTTAGTTTGGCTTTGACAGCTAACAACAAATTGTTTGTTGTTGCGCCACCATAACTGAGCAAAAACATAGTAATAATTAAAATTGTAATAAGTAAAAGGTACATTTTTCATACGGATATGCTTGACCTGCAGACGCATGAAGAGCTCAAAGAACTCTGTAATCCCTGAAGATGGTTTTTAACCTGAACTGTTGTGAAGTTTCTGTTTCAATTTTTAATCTTTTATCCTTTAGTTGTTTCATTTGACCACAAGTATAGTTTAAAAATTTAAAAAAAATCTGTGACCTTGAAGCAGTACCACTTTCAAACCATTAAGTTTAATGTAATTTTTGTTTTCAAATCCATAAAACATAACTTTTTCAAATATGAGCAGCCATAAAACAGGAATACAGCCATTATGTCACGAGAAAGAGCAGTCTGTACACAGACAGCCTCTGCTTTACTCATTTAATGCTCTAAAATAAATTTTTTTTCAGGTGGATAAAATCTGAAAGATCCATTTTCAAAGTTTTACCAAATTAAAGTGTCATTTGAGAAGGATTTTGTTATTCGAGTACCATTATTTGCAAAAAAAAAAAAAAAAAAAAAAAGACTGAGACTAAGACCAAAGAAGAAAATGAAGAGTAATTTGAACTTACCTGGTAGTGTTTTGTGATCGGTTACCAGAAGAGAATCATCTTTGCTCCTTGTCTTTGGAAATCCCCCAAAATTTGGAGAGTGAGCTGCCATGACCCGAGCAACAGGTGTATCCCTGGAGGAAGGGTGGAGGGAAAAGAAAAGAAGGAGGGGTTAGCGATGAATGAGAGGGGAGTTCATCTTGGATAGATAAAACCTTTGTGTGAATCTGCGGGCATGCAGCAACAAGCACAGTTTTCCTGAATCCTCTGTTGTCGACGTTTTATTCCTTCTATCGCTCTTTGCGGGGGAAAAAAAATAAATAAATAAATAAAAAACCACAACAATCTACATTTTAATTCTGCAGAAAACCATTTATCGCCATCTGGGTACATTTCCATTTCTACTAGGAACATACTGACCATCATCACTGATCAGCTTGTAGAGTTATGGAGGTAACCTCTTTTATTAAATGAAAAAGGATGCACACACTATCACCCTGTTCCTGCTTTGCTCACTGTGCCTGTGTGGTACCCTTCACAGGAAAATGGAGCTCTGAATTTGGGTCAAGCAGCCCCAGGAGTTGCAAGGTCGCCTCGTTCAGACTGCACCATCATTCAGTGAATCACACTTCACTGTGCGTATCTGCACATCTATTACAGGAACAAGCTCAGCAGCGACATACTTTGATATATCTGAAATCAGAGCTGTGTGAACCAGAGAGAGCAGAGGTTGGTTAATACGCTTGATGAAGTACAATAAAGTGGGACCAGATGAGAGTTTGTGAAAAATTTTCTGTAAGTGCAAGTTTTAGTTACGAATCACAAAGAGTAATGGTTGTTATTCTGAACAAAAACAGTCAGTCCCTGATGAACCCCGTTCTGAAAAAAGAACTAAAACAATATTAATCTGATAATAGGATGAATGGATTTAATCAAATCTAAGAATCCTCTTTTTCAAATAAATGCTAAACCAAGAACAAACTGTGGTATAAACACACTGGAATATTTCAATCCGTGTTTAAAAAGATAGCGCTGGAAATGCTGTCTATGTCTGAGGGTTTATATGCAAAGAATAAAGGTTCCCTAAATGTAAAAGTTCATGCAGAATTGTTAATTTGAGGTTTTAACATGTGCACATATTTACAATGTTGAACTAGAAATGGTCAAGTGCAGTTTAGGTTCCTTGAAAATGATCAAAGTAGCCTTTTACTTCAATGACAAATCAAAAGCTGCATAAAGATACTGAGTGGATGTATGCCAACATTTCTTCAGTAATTAAACTGGAAACCACAAAACCCCAAAGGGTTTAGAGAAATGCCATCAAAACCACACTAATGGAGAGGAAGGATAATAACAAATCATTTCTGGCTGAAACAGAAGGAATAAAGAGAGACAAATATGTAGCAACTGAAATAAGCAGCATTTAGTAAACGGCATCATAGTGTTACACTTATTAAAACAAGTCACATTTACACAGATAAGTTCTCTACCTTATTCCCACGAAGATGCTGTGCACACACATCACCGTGCTACGAGTAATTTTATGAAACATTCGTTTTGGTCAAGTACGTTTTTAAACAGACATGCAGGACATCACAAGTCTCCCTCATCCATGCTTAGAGCAATATCTTATGGCTCACATATCTGATGGATGTAAAACAAATAATTTCCTTTCTTTGGACAAGCTGGCATGCAGGAGCCTTGCAGTATGCATACAGAGTAACCACACACTTTTAATGTAGGCAACTTGAAATAAATGCTGAAAATGTTCAAGTGGAAGAAGGACGATTTGTTATTATGGTATTTTTTTTATTTGAAAAATCTGAATAATTCTATGCAATCCCTCCAAGTTAAGACTTTGTATTACCCTGTTTTACAGCAATTACAGGTGGTGGTCCACCTGCTTTGCATATTCTTCCTTGGGAAGAGAGGATCTGTGAAAAACAACTTGCAAGTCCTGCCACAGATAATCATATGGTGTTAGTAATACAAAAGGTGTTGATCCAAACCATGTCACTGTTGACATGGTTTGCTCTGGCTGTGCGGTTAGGACCGTTCCCCTGGTACAAAGTGAACCTCCACCTGAGTCTCCTTTCTCTGTCTGTTGCAGCTCCCAACAGGTTTTCTTCTAGGATTCCTCTGCATTTGGTTGAGTCCATCTTTTATTCAGATTTGACCATTTTTTCATGATGCTGTTTGTTCACTAATGTTCTCTACCAAACTTCTGAGGAAAAGTTGGATTTATGCTTTGAAGAAATTATACGCCAGTGTTCTCCATTTACTCATAGGTGACTTTAGATGTTTGCAATGGATTTTATTTAGAGGCATGGGCTGAGTAAAGTGAGGCGTAAACACATGCCACACTATTCAGATTTTTCTTTGCAGAGAACTGTGGAAAAACATCCTTCTCATGCACTCCTTTTAGTCTTTGTTGCTGTTCTATCACATCAAATTCAAATAAAACGTATTGAGTTTTGTGCCGCATCATATTTAACCTGGCAGCTGATCAAACCAAAACATATTCTTTTGCCTTTTATATTTGGGAGTACCTGCTCCTGGCAATCCTGATTTATGCATTAAAACTACTAATAAAGATAACACTTGATATCCAAATACGGGCAGCGGACGTGGCGCTTCACGACTCAGCAGAACAGAAACAGAAAGTCTAATGAGCCGCAGTTTGATCTGCCATCAGAACCGCAGGCCTGAGACGAAAGTGAAATATTGGGAATGCAGAGTTTGTTTGTGTTGCTTCTCCGATCATATCAATGAGACGCGCAGTTGTTGCTCAACCACAGATGACTGCGCTCGTCTGAGGGAAAACTACATCTCCTTAGGCTAATTCCGACTTCAAAGATGTGTATTTTTGGCAAATATGACTCATTTCCTCCTGCCAACGCTGGAGCACACTTTCACACAAAAATGTTGTTTGGAGAACATACACTTCTGTGTGAATTGAAATGCACTTCCGGGCATAACATTGCGAGGAAAATAATTTAACAATTACTCTGAATATCGAGGTTCCTCTGATTAAATTACATCCTTTTATTTCAGCGTGCCGCTCTACGAAGAAGGAAACCCACAGGTGATTTGAGGAAACAAAGATCTGCAACAGAATTTCAAAACCATCCTCCAAAAGTGCAGCTGCTCAAACAAATATGGTCTTGACAAATAAATTAGTAGTTTTAGGGAATCAGAATTCACAACCCTAATTTGAATGATAGTTAATGTGATAAACGACACATTTCTCATCTATGTTCAATCAGTGGTGATGAATTTACAAGGACGATGAGGATAACCTTGTAACGAGAAATGTTAACACTTCTCATAGCAGTGTTGTAGTAATAGAATTTAAACTCAACGTTTTCTCACTGCAAAGTCGACAAATGAAAAATACGACCGCATTCCACCCACATGTAAATTCTCTTCTAGGTGCTGCAGTGTAACTCTGTCTGCATGCATTTATATCTTCTCTTCACTATATCTTAGGCCAGCTGTTTATGTTTACCATTCCACGGTGTGTAAAAAGAGGGATCTGTGCCATTGGGTGTTTAATGACGCAACAGCAACCTCTGGTGGATGACAAGGTGGGGGCAGATGTGTGGTTACATGTTAAAAAAAAAATTTTAAATCCCCTCCTAGATTTTTTTTTCTAAGCACTTTTTTCTTGATCTTATTTGTGAAAGTCATGAGGTGAATGCCATGTGAGGCCAACATATAACCACACTGTCTCCAAGCTCACTTTTTTTTTTTTTTTACAAACTGAGCAAAAAAAAAAAGTCAAGGCTTTAAACTCATCTTGAGAGGAGTTGGCCCCACTTCTCTTCACATAAAACACCCGTTACCACCGGAGCCTAGACCAGTACTGATCCACGGGTGGTTCGGCGCCGTCTCGCCAGCACAGATTGACGAGTCAGAACCTTAACCAGACGAAACTCTTGTCCCTGAAGTGCTCTGACAGTTCTCTGGTTTTGCTTCAGGTTGGAATTAAGAAAATTGATTCTGCAGACAGGCGGGCTTTATAGATATAGCCAAATGAGATCAGGTGGAAAGGATATGTAATTGACTTGACTGAGTGATTTTGTGTGAAAAGCATCCAAATGAACAGAAAGGCCCCTCACACTGCAGGACTCCATCGCCGGCTCGTTTGTTGTGTGCGGGCCTTTTCTGTTCGTTCAGATGCTTCTCGCTCATGTTGTGGCTGAGGCACCTGTCGCCTTTGTTCGAGGTGCAAACGTGAGCCTTTGTATCTTTTGATTGATTTGTGTGTCACAAAGGCATTTATGTGTTGTCTAGGTGCCAGAATGCTGGCTGGGTTGAAGAGGATCAAGTGATTATTTACCCCATTTTAAAGGGCGCCTGGGTAAAGTATTTACACCCTTTGACTTGAAATGTTTTTTCAAATGTCCTCACATTATAATTATACAATTCTATAATCCTTATTAGAATGTTAAAAACATGTGAATAATAATAATTTGTACAAACAACAAAAGGTTAAAACATCCAAATACGTTTTTGGCACAATAATGCTCTTTGTGGCAGTCTTTTATGTGAAATCTCAATAAAATATGTTTGGAGTTTCTGGATAATAAAATATTCAGAAATTTGCAAGGAACGTGATTATTTTTGCAAATTATTTTTGTGAAGGCAAAATTTTTCTTGTCCTCTAGTTTGTGTGTCTACGTACAGAATTTCCTCCAAGCGTGCAAGTGCACATGATTTGATCGACTATTTTTAAAAGGCCGTAATAATGGATGCATTTATTCTGTATGATGAAATATTTAAAATTTCTCAACCAGCTCAGGTTTTTTTTCTGCAAGTTAGATGCTTTCCATGTAATTTTCACTCAGAAACCTTCGTGAGCAGTACCTTGTGTCAGGGTATGTATGTCTAACAGGCATCCATATTGTGAATTTCGCCCACACAGTCCAAACTATGTGCCTGCAGTACTCACAAAGTTGCAAGCGCAGGGATAATGCTGCAGGAAAAAAAAAAAAAAAAAGGCATCCTCTGTCTGTGGGTTCAAAGTGCAGGGACTGCTTTGAAACTGGAGGGAAGTTAAGAGTGCTGCATGGTTCCTAGTTAAACTCACTAACAAGAGGATATTGCTGTGCGGTGGTAGTCAAGTTTAGCCTCGAATTTGCACCATGTTACAAAGGAGAATGTTAAATGATTCTTACCAGATATCAGAGCACGACATGGCACATGGGATTTAAACTCGTTTGTTAAAAACATCTCAGTCCACGGTGTTTCTGGCATTTCCGCAAGCTGACGTCTTAGGAAGATGCTCCTTTTACTATGCATTTCAACATGCTAAAGAATTTTCCGTGTGAGATCATTACACCTCCACAGCAGAGCGTGCCGAGTATTGAGCGAGACCATCTACAAGAGACTGCCAGATGTGACGCTCTGTGGAGTTATGAATGATACCCTGAGGTTTCACTTCCATCAGATGTCAGCCTCCTTTTTTCATCTTTTATTTAACCTTTCTTAGGAAGCTTGGAAAGGGGTGACAGGTGTACGGAGAGAGCTGGCAAAGCAGTGCTAGATATGTGTCAGACGTCACAGAAGACAGTAGCGTGATTATGACCTTTGCAATAAAATATTCAGCCCAATGTTATCATTGCTAAAAAACATATAAAAAATATCAGATGAGGTCATATAATTTGATTAAAACCAACTGTCTAATGTACAACTGCATACCTCCACGTTGTGACATAGTAAAACAAACAATGTGTTGCTTATTTCACCAAAATATTCAAAAATCATGCTCATTTGTTGAACCCACGTTGCATTATGGTCATGTTTGCACCTATTTAAGTATCAAAGGTGGCTTCTCATCTGACATTCAGCCTTTTAAAAAAAAACAGCATGCAGCTTGATGTGTGGCACTCTGAACATGGATCAGAAAAATAAAAGACCAGAGCTGTTCTGAAGAGCACACCAAGAAGGCTGTAGATATTAATGTAATATGTTAATGTAAAATGCAAGCCTGGGCTGCTTAGAATTTGCCTTTTTGATTAAGAAATTTACAAGATTTAACAAACCTTGAATCAAAGTGAAAATAAATTTCTACAAAATACGATTAAATAAAAATATGTATTATAAAGATGAATGCTCAAATATTCTGTCCCTTGTAAGGGACTGGCCTAATTCATCAGAGGTCTACTGAATTGTCATTTCTAAACTATAAGCCTCTACTTCTTTTTTTTTTTTCACACGCTTTTTGAGCATTGTTGCTTAAACAAAGGGTTTCGAAAGGCTGGAACGCTGCGTGATGAAGAGGACAGCACAGGCTAAAGGGCAAATTTGCCTGAAGACAAATGTGACATTGACAGCAACAATGAAAGGAAGACTGAGTGTGTGTGAGGCTGTTCAATTTGAATACTGAAGAAGACGACTTCAGTGGTTTTAGTGCGCAGGAGGAAGACGCAGAGAGCCATTAATGACTTTTCCCAGTAGGCTACTTCTTTCTTCTTTTTTTTTTTCAGCAGTCATGTTTGAGACACTGTTAGGAAAAATTAATTTACAATACATTTTTATGTGTGTCACCAGTACATATTTTATTAAAAATTAAAAATCTTTCAGAGTAAATGACCCAGTGTTGCAATTTGTGGCAACATAGACTTGTGGCTAATAGACAACTGTGGCTAATGTAGTACTTTTAATCTTGTTAAGGTTGGTGCTTCTTATACTTAGGTATTTTCAAGAGTTTTGGGAATTACGGTTGTTTCACATTGAGGTGAATGAAGATCACCTAAGTGTATTGGGTGTGGCTGAACTGACCATAGCATACCTGTGTCTGGAAGGTCCATTCACTGGTTAATCAGTGAAACTGGCTACTATTACAGCGTGAAGACAAAATAACGCCCCAAGTAAATCGGAGAAAAGGTTATTGAAAAGTAGAAGTCAGTGGATGGACCCAACATCTCGTGGGATTCAGTTAAATCCATCATCAAAAAACAGAGCGTGGCACATGTGCAAACCTGCTTAAATCGGGCTGACCCGAGCGCTGAGAAGGAGACTAATGAGAAAGGTCACCAGGTCACCGTGACTACACTAAATGAGTCACAAGCTTCAGCAGCCGAGATGGGAAAGACTCTGCGTGCAACAACCATTCCACGCTTCTTCACCAGTCATTGGAAAACCGCAAGTATTTTTCCTTCACTGCGCCGCCGTGTGCTGCTCTGACTTTAACCAGCACACAAACCTCCAGTGAAACACACTGACGTCTAGTGGGTCCAACGTGAAATAATGAGCTGAAACTCCAAGCGGTGCGGATACTTTTGCACTGTGTTCATAAGTACCAACGCTGCAGCAGGGCTATTTGAACCCCAGCAGAGACTCTTACTGGCTTAAATGGATAATGTTTCTGTGTGATCATATTGCAAGATTGCACAGATTAATGCAGCAGTGTGTAATTTCTTTTTCATCTGGTTCTAATCACCATGTGTCAGCTTAAAATAAAGCACTGAGGATAACCTAATGAGAAAGAAAATACAGATAGAGTGTCATGAATAATGGAACCGCTGGGCAGCAGGGGGCTAAATACAGACACAGAGCCATCAATATTTGGCCTCCTTAATTAGACGAAACTAGGCATGATCAAAAGCTAATTCTCCACAAGGATTTTCAGATAGAGACACAAAGCTAACTGAGGGGAGACAGTAGTACTCTTCCTATTATGTACTGAAGGCAACAGAAAATCATTTTATTATCTCAAATATATTAATCTCGGTTCTTTACTCAATGCTAGTTGATGGGACAAAATCTTGATAAGGAGGGTCATGACCCTGCTTATGAAGTTTGCAAGACATTGATTTGGTGTTTATCAGTCAGTCACTCTATGTTGGTCCCAAATATAACACATGTAAATATTGCTGTTAGAAGCTTTCAGTGCTCTGAACAAGACGCTGTTTCAACAAGGATTTTGTAACTAAATCCTGGATGAAGCTAATTCAAATGATTGATAAAATAGTAATACATCAGCCATGAACTCAAACATTTACTCCGACTTTGAAAATCTAAAATAATAATAGAGCAGCTGTGTAGGTGGAAAATAGAAAACAGACTACTTGTTATATGTTTCTTTCCTCTTGGTGCCTAAACAGGAAAAACTATGGGACAAAGAAATACATTCTCTATTTAGGTGCAAATATTATTTGTTGTACTTTTTTTGCAACAATTAATTGTATTTTATAACATTTATTAGAGAACTGAAATTAGTTTTGTATTGGTAATTTTGCTAAAAAAAACAAAACATCTTATTTCTCAATATTTCTTTTAAGCTTTAACAAATAAATTTGATTTTTCAACATTTATCAGCATAAAGTGATGGTAGATCAACTTTGCTATATTTTCAGGGATGCTCTGTTTGTGTCATGTTGGACTTTGAGTTTAGTTTAATTATTTTGGTCATACTGCTCCATCATTTTCTTTGAGTTCTTCATCACTGGTGTTAATTTTGCCAGAGTACCTCACTTTTCTGCTCTTTTACCCCATTTCCCCTCTGCTCATTTACTCACCTGTGCTGCATTCAGTAATCAATCCTCTGTAATCTCCAGTTTGGTCACTTGGTCGTTCTCCCTTTTCGCCATCTTCCCAGATTTCTCGTCTCTGCAGTTCGGTCCTCAACAGCATCCCAACATGACGGTTTTATCCAAACACCAAGGGATTGCAGAGAAGTTTTAATTTCGACTGTGCTTTCTCTTTAAGTGGATACGGCTCAGCTGTGTGAGAAGCAAGTTGGGAAGAAGCCCTCGGGGAGACGGCAGTTTTCAACACTCGTTAAGAGCACGACTAAAGAACTCTGAAGAAAAATGACAAGACGAAGCCAGAGGGTGCTGCACTGGCCTACTGTAAGTATATTCACATAAACTTAACTCATTATAATGAGTTAAGTTTTATGAAAGGACACAGCACTGACACAAATATGGCAATCACAAACCTCTGACAGACACATGGCACTTCAGCATGTGGAGCTGAGGGCGTGGCGGCTGAACCATGAACCCTGCAACCAAGGCTGAAGTTATAACCTGCAGCTTTAATTGAGTAGGTCAGTCTAACATCCTTGGAAGGAAATCTGTGTAAAACTCTGTGTGTGTATGTTTGTGTATGACTGAGCACTACAGTAAGGACCTGTGAACATTGTATACAAGGTCATATAAGATGTTACTGCCATGGCAGCAAGCATCCACCCCCGTTACTCTCTGCACTTTACTGTTGTGTTGCTGTGTAGATTTTAAACGCTTGTTAATACAATGTTTTTAAAGTTTAAACTCTATAAACAACAACTCAACGTTGCACTGGCAAATAACTGACGTTAAACCTTAATTTGATGCGCAATTGCAAAAGGCAGCAGAGAATTGGATAATTAATTCATATCGTCCTTACCTCCAGCTTTTCTCTACTTTTAACAATCGCTGGTGCTTAATGAGGCATTCCACAATGACAAAAAGAAACCTTATGCTTGAATACACCCAATGTTTTTGGAGGCTTTCAGGCTTAAATAATCCATTAAAGCTCTGGTGCATAACGGATAGATGCTCACCTATGGATTTGTAAGGAGCTGCGGTCGACTCGGTTCAACTCTGGCAGCAGATTTCTGACATGTTTTTCTTGCTTCATGACTGACAAATTTCAGCACTTTTTAACCCAAAGATGTAGTTCCAAAGTTATGTCGTAATCTGCAAAGGATTAGATTTATAAGATTTAATGGCATTTCAAACATTTTTGGTTAGAGATCGTGAATAGCATGGCTCATCTTTATAATAAGATTGATTTAGAAATTATCTGAAGTTGGTGTAAGAGGAACTTTTTCAAAGAACACTTGATTTTCAGTCAGCTCCTATCAAAACAGATGAGCTAGATGTTTGTTTTCCTCTCTAATGGCTACTTTGCTTATAATTGTTACAAAAGATCCTCCTATAATTAGCAGTTGTCATAATTTAAACAAATGTGTGTCCAGGTTCTTGGTTTATTCTTGTGATCTGCTACATGCTGCTATGTTTTTCTTGGGGACATATGAACTACAGACCCACAGGAAAAGACCTGACAATAACCTAGTGCAAGGGTCTTTGAGTTCTGGTGTCCTGCAACCTTTAGACGTGTCCCTGCTTCAACACAGCCTCAATCAAATGACTGAATTACCTTCTCAGTATGCAGACACGTTCTCCAGGATCCTGCTGATGGCCTGATTATTTGACTCAGGTGTGTTGAAGCAGAGACGCATCTAAACCCTGCAGGACACCGAGCCTGGAGGACTGAAATTGAGGATCCCTGATCTAGTGTGTAAAGTGTTTCCTATTAATCAGTCTGCCTGCTTGTTCCCAATCCTCTGATTTTTTTGCACCTGCCTTCAATGTGATTCTCCATTCTGAATGTATTTTTGTTTAATTGTCCGTAGCTCGTGTTTTGGGGGAGATTTTGGGATCCTGGGCTTTGTTTTTTGTAAGTTTGACTTTATTTTTAAACATTATTTTTTTGCAAATGCATAAATAAATAGCTTAAAAAATTAAATCTACAGTTTGCTAGCTATGTCAGAGAATTACAATCAATTACAATTTATAGTCTATGAAATAGCAATAGGAGGGAGTGCCAGATGGGACACCTTGACTTATGGACAGGTGAGCAAAACCCACAAAACAGGAACTGTTAGATTTCCATTTGACTATCAAGACATAATTTTGTTCCACTTTATTAGAAAATAAATCTGAATCAGTCTTTTTCTGTAAAAAAAAAAAAAAAAGCCAGTTTTTTTAAAAGGTGTATATTTATTTCATGTTGACTAATACATCTGGGCTCAGCTAAGGCCTCAACAGGAATAGAAATCCTTAAAACACCTCTGATGTCACCATCTGGACCAATGTTCAATTAAAATTACCTCCTTAAATAGTAAATAGCCACTGCAACCTAAATCCTTATGTAATCAGTCCTACCAAAGCTAATTGCACAAACAGGAACAGTGATAAAAAGGAGCTTGGAAGAAAAAAAAAAAAAAATCCAACCATGTTAACTTGGGATGTAATCCTTCAGTCCCTACCTTTAGTGGGAAGCTGCTTCTGCTCCCATTTGGCTGATTTCATTCTTTTCCATCTATCTCTAAATGTCCATGCTAGCATTAAGGAGCCATCTGTGGTCGTGTTTCATTGGCCACTGGCTTAAGGCTCTGGTTTTTAAATAGAAGCAGTAGAAGAATCGGTCCCTAATGGAGCATGGGTCTGCTTTGGAAATGGATGTGCACATGCAAGTTATATGTTTTTATAAATTAAACTTGTTTTTACATGAATTTTAAATCAATAAAGACTACAGAGGGCGGCACGTGTTGGATTCGCTAGTGTAGAGGCAGAGGTCATGAATTTTACTTTTACTGTAATAAGCGTCCCATTAATTCATTAACTTTTGGCACATTTGCAGATGTTGCCTCAGTAGTTACTGATGCCTGGAGTGTTATTGCAGCGTAGATATGAACCATTTTGTGGTTTTTCACAATGATTTTATTGTCTGTTGCTTGGCATTGGAAGATTTTAAGGAACAAATTCAAATATCCGTGAGACAAAACATTGTGAAGCGCACCACAATCCTGGATCATTCCCAATAATCTGATGTTGTGCTTTGTACATTAGAGGATTTTAGGACAATAACGCAGAGGAGGCACTCACTCATGCTTAAAAGAGCAAATGTAAAAGCTTAGGTTATGAAACAAAAGATGACATCTGTGTGTGGATTATCTGCAGGAGCAACAAGTCTCAGAAACGGGGGAGAAAAAAAAGCAAGGCTGTCCCTCAGATTATCTAACACTCATTTGTTGCTTGATGGTCCAAGATTTATGTCTTGAAAATGAGCCTTTTTGGCACAGAGCTTACATACGCATATCTTTGTACGAGATAGGAGTATAAATAATAATAATAAAAAAAACCCCATCTATTTTATTGGTCTCTCAATTTCTTATTGCTCAGAGTATCTGACTGATGGACTGGCAACATGCACCGCGCCGTTTCCTCCATGACGCGAGTGAATAGATTCTGGTTAAGAATACTGAGACGTTTTCCAAGGAGTCCTGCGTTTATGAGCGAACGGCTTTTGTGATTTGGTTTTAACGGGGGAAAATGAGTGTTCAAAATTGTGGCTGATCAGAGAACATGCATGCCGAATCCTTATGAATGCCAACGTCTGCATCTCCTTGAGTCACACGTGACTCAACAGACGCTCACGTCGCTGGTGTGCTGCACAGAACAGAGAGGAAAGATGCAAGCTGGAAGTGAAGACGCGTAAAAGGAAATAAACCAGTCGGGTTTGATGAGTGAGAGGCAGCAGCACATTTCTGCAACACGTCTTCGTGTGACATTTTCATGCTGACAGAGAACACAGAGAGGGGGGAAAATGGAGAGCAGGAAAAAAGAAAAAGAAAAGCAATGCAGTAATTTGGCCTCACATCTCATGATGGGCTTTAGTAACTGGTCTTTTTTTTTTGGTTTGGAGGTAATTGGTGTGACCTCTGGAAGCCTAACGCAGATCAATTGTTTGTGTTTTTCTGTCAGAGTCGTCTTGTTATGGTTTGACAGAAGAAAAGGTCAGGAAGGCAGGTGATTGTGCAGGTGGAGCATTCAGTGAAACATGTATGCAAATTGGTGCATCCAAGCAGTGGATTAAGTGAAGCAGAGTTTATACAAACTCAAAATTAGTTACCTTTTT
Source organism: Poecilia formosa (assembly GCF_000485575.1). Classification (NCBI taxonomy): domain Eukaryota; kingdom Metazoa; phylum Chordata; class Actinopteri; order Cyprinodontiformes; family Poeciliidae; genus Poecilia; species Poecilia formosa. The sequence continues at coordinate 654,613 of NW_006800001.1, forward strand.
AAAAAACATATTCACACCTTTAACTTTTCTACAATTTATTAGATTACAAGTATAGACGTCGACATATTTTGTTTTTTTTTTTGTAGTTTACTTGAGACCAACAAAAAGTAATGAATGACTGTGTATGGTACACAAGTAAATAAAATCAAATAAATGAAAAGCGTGGCATTTAATTGTAAATTTATTTGAAGGCGTGAGCTGTTTGCTAAACGTTAGCGATCAAGCTGCATCATGAAGGAGCGAAGCAGACATTTCAAGGAAAGTTTTATGGAGAGATTTGCACAGTGTCACAAAATATTGTGCATTTTTGTGCAACTGCAGAGGTCCCAAGCCAGGGCCGTCCTGCTGAACTAAAACGCTTAACAAAGAGAGCATTAATCAGAGAAACGAATATCTAGTGGTAATTCTGGAGGAGCTGCAGTTAGCCAAAGCTCAAGTGGGAGAATCAGGTAACCTGGCAACTATTGGTTGTATATTCAACGGTCCCATATGAAACTTTTTAGCCATCCTAGTTTAATAAATACTTTTCCAGTGGCATTAAAAATTCTACGAATCAGAGAAATCCAACAAAGGATTTAAACCTTAATCATCACAAAGTTTTGTTATGCAAGATGTCAAATGCATCGTTAAATCTTATTTAGCCAAGATTCAAGTTCGTGAGTAGTGTGAACACCAAATGCTTTTAACTTATTGTTTTCATCAGAGTCCTACAAAGAACAGCCTAGAATCAGACAAATAATACAATTACATTTTTATTCACTTTAAAAAGACGTAAAAATCAAACTCGATTCTTTACGGTCGGCAATCAGTCGCTTTGTAGAGGGGAAAAATTTTAAGACGACTCCTGTACGACCTTCACCTGATTGCAGATAAAAGTTCCCCTTTTCTTTGTCGTAAAAAGAAATCCCTCACTACAATGCTGTTTTGATTGCTAAAAGTCGGGGCCTGGCTTTATCTGAGAGAGCCTGCTCTGCTGGTCAAAAAAAAATTGATCGTCAGTTTCTCACCTGAGCCTATAAACTCCTGTGTTTTTTCGCCGCGCTTTAAATCACAATTTATGACGTTCACTCCGTAGACCAGGGAGGTGTCAGGAAACCTGGCAATAACCTGAGCCGTTCGCCGTCCCGCTTTGCGCCCCGGTTATATTCTGAGCTCTGAAAGGCTTAGCCATTGTTTCAACCTGGAGCTCAGAAAAACACTGAAGCTGGAATTAAATAATTAGGCTAATGCATAGATTACGGATTTTGTGTGTTTGCTGCTCAAGTAATTCTTCCTGTGAGTGGCTGCGTTTGGACCGCACAGTTTGAACAAATCGTTTTATTGGGTCAGAATGTCCAAGATCGGCGGCATAAAGGGACACGCTCTCCATGTGAAGCCCAGGGACATTTCAGACGTGCCGAAAACAGACGTTCTGTCGTGAAGGACGTACGGTTCTTTGTCATTAGTGAGTCCTCTCTGGTGATTGGTCTGTTAGTGGATCAGCCAATCCACAGCTGTTGTCCACGCTAAAATATTGCCATGGCTGTTAAATAGATTACCTTGATACTCAATGTTGAAAATCATAACCCCAACAGCTTGTAGTGCTTTTTAAAAGTATTCTTTCCTTTTGGCCGTCCTGTCACTTGTGCAGGTGCTTTGACCTGAAAGCAGACGTTGTAGTTCTGGTTGTGTGTTTAGGATCGCTGTCCTGTTGAATCTCTGTCCCGGTGCAAAGTCTTTTGCAGTCCCTGGTTACCTTCTATCAGGGGTGGAGTTGGACTAAAAAAACGGTCCTGAACTTTCTCCCAGACAGGCTCACTACCAAGAGTTGACAGCAGAATTGTTTAGGGTATACATTTGTATAATTATGCATAAAAGGCACAACCTCTGCATTTTGCCTCCTTTATGAACCTGCATCTGTTTACTCCCATCCGTTTAGCCCTTCATCCTACTTATGAAGAAACCTGTTTAAATTAGCCTGCCAAACAAACAAACACTATAGTCATCGATATTTAATGACTGTGTGCGCCGTCAGGACAGTCTCTACCATTTAAGCCTTTTCTGGCACTTCCTTGAACTCTCTGTTATCCTTTCCTTAGCTTCCTTTTTAAAAATTGTCATTGGCATGGTTTTCATGGGCTACATTGGAAAAAAAAACCCATTTGTTAGTTTTGTTTCTTCAGCATTGTGGTGTTTGGATAAAAGATAGCTAATTAATGGCACAGTTATCCTGTGATTATTTCTTATCCTCTTTGTTTTATTATTAGTTCCACTATAATCCATCACAGAAATACAAAAAAGAACGCAGAAAGGTATTTTCCACTGAAAGAACTCTCAATTTTTAACTGGTTCGGCTCGGTGAGTTGTTGAGAGCTGATTCCCATTTCCACCAGCTTAGGGGAACAAAGTATATGTCATCACCAGTGGTTGTTATACAAGTGTAGTGGCAAGATGGAGGAGCCGGTGGAGCTTTATGAGTTACTACTACATCTTCCTTCCAGTTAATGATTCAGACTTTTTGGCCAATTGTAAATGCAGTGTTCATTCTTGCTGCACATAACAGAGACTGATATCTCTGGTTTCTAGTGCTCCAGTCAGCCCAAAATAAAATCAGCTGCTGGTTTTCCTCAAGACCACTACACATTATTATCTGCCACGCTTGTTTGTTTCTTTGTTCAAATAACCAGTCTTTTTATCCAGCTGTTGACCGGCCAAAGGCTGATGTCACGGTTCTCATAGAACAAGCAGCTGTTCTGTGGTGCTCAAGTTGAACCATAGTTTGGGTTTCGGAACCCGACTATTTCTGTGGGAACCCAGGAAACCAGTTTGAAAACACGTTCAGGAACTGGAACAGGATCTTAACCACATTGGTGGAAAAGGCCTAAGTGAGAAAAACAAATAGCTGAAAGATGTAAAAGTTCTAATAAATATATTTTTTTATTCCCAAAGTTTAAGACAAACTAGCTACATTTGGGCTCCTTTTGCCCCCGATCCCATGGCTCGACGGTACCAGCAGATGCCGCATTTTGAAAGTGTATTCACTGTCTTTTGTCAAGCTGAAAAAATAAACTGACTGCATCAACAGATTACAGTGCGATCATCTATTGAGTGATCTTTTACTGTATTAATGACTTTTGAATTGGCTCAGTGAGTAAGAGGCACTGCTTTAATTTTGACAGCAAAATAGTATCCACATTGTCGTCGTCATCATGCTAATCCAGCTGGAAGGTCACAGAGGGATCCACTGCCTGTGGATCGCTCTCTGTCCCTCAACATGTCTATGCTGAAGACGCTCGTCAGTGTAAACTCCTACTGGGTGTCTGGGTTGGTGAGTCGGCAGCAATGAGGTTGACCTCTGGAACTTCATGTCGCTGTCGCTGGAATTTAGAAGAAAGTCTTGATGCCCTTTGAGATTTTGACATTTTTAATAAATATTCTTTCTTTTGAAAAAAATCTGCTTTCTCATTGCCATCCTTGTATTGTTTTGAGATGACTGTTAATTTGTATTGCTTCAGTTTCTAAATTATGCTTCTCTTCACCTGCCTTGCCTGCTGATGATCATGGACTCCACTTTCTACAGAAGGACAATTTATGAATGTATTTTGTGGATGAAACCAGCTATTGTTTCTTCACTGACGGACATCAATCTGAAATCTCGAACCTAAAAAGCAGAACCAGGAAGCAGGTGAAGACTAAGGGGGATCTTTTAATTACAAAGTGCTACAGAACTAGATGACATTCAGATAGAATATAAAAGGTATGATGAGAAGTTGATGTAAAGAGACAAAATGATCTAGGAAAGCAGAAATGAACCCTGGCAGAACACATACGGAGGGAAGAGACAACAGAAGAAAGGTGAGTCGGCAAAGGCAGATATCTGAAAAGACCAAAAACTGAGGCGAACAAAATAGAAACACTCCTAAAGTCTCATTTTCCTATTTATTTTTATGCATTATTTGAAGGGCTGTAGCTCTTCTCTTATAAAAAGTCTTTCTCTTTTTAAGTTCTTAATTTAAACCCAAAATGTTAAAAACCTTTGAGACCTCATTACGTTCATACTTGTATATATTCATATCCACAAACATGTTGCAGAATTAGGGCTCCAAACCCACAATGTGCAACTGCAGCAAATCCTTCTTCCAAAAACTTCACATCTGAGATAATTAATCAAACAAGCAAGGCTTTGTATCACATTTTAAGGGTGTTGACATGCTGATATATATATAGCACTTCCATCCCAGTTGGTTGAAATCACACACAGTACAGTGTTAGTTGTACTTTACACTTGCTCTAATATTGAGCAACACACTCATTATCGACTGTGATTACTTGTTTTATGCCCAGCCAGATTCTCCAGTGAGTTTTTCCTTTATTTTTTTTCTTTTCCAAGATAATTTTCCCGCATGCACGCAGAGGGTCCTCTGAATGTGTTTTTGTCTGTTTCCCCTTGTAGTCGGAATCCCAGGAGGAGTCGGATAAAAAGGAGATTTCTGTCTTGCGCTGGTTCAACAAACCGCACAGGGGAACAGGGCAAGACGTCGATTTGAGAGGAAACTATGCTGATATTCACATTCGCCACTGCTGCATGAGTAAATACCGTTCCATTGTGCTGCTTTCACAGAATTACCTCTCCCATAATCCGTGCTGACAAAAACAAATCAAATGTTGCTGCACTCCCTCCGACTCAGCCGGTCTGAACGTGCGTTGATTAACTTGGCTGCGTCCCCTCCACTAAATTTGAAATCCAATTACCCGCAGAGCAAAACGCTGCAGAACTGACACCAGCTGTCTATTCAGATGGAAACATTTAGCAGGGGCGGACAGGTGCATCAGCACGCGCTGGAGTAAGTGCGAACTGGACTTTTAAGTTGCCACGATTCTCTAAAAATACAGATCTGAGCAGGGTGATTCATAAAAAGAGAGATCACAGTGGGAAACAGGTGATCGGCTTAGAAAAAAATATTCAAAACTGGTTGGTCGTGATGCGAGTGTAAGGCTCTCCACTCTCAAATTTTTCTAGGCATGTCAATAAAATAAGATCGGATTGTTCAAGACTTAATTTTTCTTTGGATAAGAAGCAGTGTCATTTATCTGGCTTGTTTGTGGGTGCATGTTTGCGAGAGAGTAAGACTGAGAGAGGGAGGAAGGGGGACCATCTGTTTATCAGCTGGTCCGTCACATGACCCTGCCACCTTAATTCTGAGTTTCTCATTTCCACACATTAATGAAGTGCACTCCAAATTTAGAAAATTAAATTAGCTCATAAATAAAAGTTTGCATGTTATTTTATTATGAATAAATTGGATCCAACACAGTCAAACTTAAATGCTCATTTTATTTTAAAGAAACTCCTGTGAGCAAACGCAAGTAGGTACCTTTAGATATTTGATGATAGTGGGTCTTACTTTTACTGACAGATGGACATTCAGAATAAAAATGCATTTGGCTTGTAGACGTGGAATGTCTGCCATGTACTCATACTGCCGGATTTCACAAAATACAAAGTTTGCAGAAGGCTCACTGGGGAAAAAGACTTCTAATTGTGTTTGTGTGTATGGGTGGGTGACATCACAAAAGGCACAAGAATCAAGCCGATCAGCTGGCATTGGTAGATTTTGGCACATTCTGAAGCATTTCAGCTACATTTAAGTTTCAAGCGATTCAAAAGTAAAAGTTTGAGTCAAAGTTTGACTCCAATGACCTCCAGGCTACTGTGGATGAAGAAACTACAGCAAACGAAGACGATGCAACTTGCCAAAATTACTTCTCTCTTTTTGACTCCTGAGGGTTAGATTTCTTTTCCGCCCTCTTACTACTTCCTATTGGTGCTGACTGGAATCATGGCAATGGTAGGCTGTCCTGTAGGTGGCGGAAGTGGTAGGATTTGACCCATTTAGTTCAAATGCCTTTGAAGAGAATTTTGAATAAAAATGGGGAAAAGCATCAAAAAAATACAAATCAACATAATCAAAAGTAATCTGATGAGATACATTTTTCAGAGAGAATACTGGATCATTGGTGAAATACAGATTTAGCATTTAACATTAGTGTTGACAGGAATATTGATATTTATAATTTTTTAAAAATATAAATATCAATTGCAATGCAGTCTTGCCCCTTCAAGCCCCAAAATAAGAAGAAATCAACTTATATGCAGCTCTACTCATGGTGGTTAGGAATGAAACTCAGTCAAAAAAAATCTGTAATATGATGAAATATGAAAGTATTAGCTGAACTGAAAGTAATGTATTAATTTGTACACTTCATAGAGCTGTAACAACACAAAACATCCATGAACAATAAAAAAGCAGATGTGAAGAGTGATAGTTTTGAGTTGGAAGCAAAAATGATTGCTAATTAATTGTTGTAATTAATTCAAACTCATTTGAAGGTTAAGGCATTCATCGTCAACTCTGAGGTTTTACATTTTAATATCTTCAGTATATCGCTTATGGAAGTTGAGTGCTCTTTGAATCCCCCTGCTGGCAATAGATCCTAAACAGCAGCTTAGTTTTTATGTCCTTTTGGCCAGCTCTCGCCATGGTCTTTTGACCCACAGGGGGATAAAAGTATTTAAATGTTACAGGCAGAGGGCGGCCGTAAGCAACAACCTTACAGTCCTGCTGTATTGTCTCACATTAGTTCAAATGTTGTCTTTTCACTCTATCTATACCTTCTTGTTATCTACCAGACATTGTATGTCATGTACAGTCTCAGTACGTCTTCAGGGCTTTTTCAACTGGATTTACTGAGTGGGAAAAAAAAAAAAAAACAGACGGGCAGAATGGGAGCAAATGTTTGGCCTAGTTATGCGGTGCACTGAGAGCTGTCTCTGGTCCTGAATGCATTTCATGTTTCTAAGTCCTATTTCATTTCAGAAGTGGCACTGAATCTTCACCTTGCACTAAATTAATTTTGTTCCCTGAACAGGGAAAAAAAACCACAAAAAGGTCCATTCTGACTATTTAGTTTGGTTTCCCATAATCCCCCAGTATGTTTTATAGGAAGACTTCTTTTTAAGTTCCATAGTGTTTTATGTTATGGGAGACGGCGATGTTGAACATCGACTGAACAGAATCACAGGCTGACAATGATGTCTTAAACAGGACGTTATTATTATTATTAAAATAAGGACAAATAAGGACCTAGATGAAAGGGAACATATACAAACACAAACAACAGAGTCTGATTAATAAATATGAAAATAGCTGTGCATGTTCCTTGTCCAGGTATTCCCAGCCCCTATCTCTAAGTACAGATGTGACATTTTTCTATAAGTTAGGGAACTGTTATCAATAACAGCTCAACAAAACCTCACTTAAATAAAACAATAATAAAATAATAGCAATAATTTAACCATGAATGGGACCCCAAAAATATAAATTCCACTTCGGGCCCCATTGAATCTTGGTCCGGCTCTGGACACTCGTATTAAAGCACGATAACTGACTCTAAATGGATGACTTGTCGCCTAAACACAGTAAAGCGATTCATCCCAAACCCCCCACCGCTCCGTCCTCTCTCCTGAGTTGGTGTGTTGGTTGGTTGCTGCAGAGCCTCAGTCTGTATCCCGACTCGCCTGACAGACACAGCCAGTCCTCGTCTCCTTTTGCTCACCCATCAATCTGTCTCTCCGGTTCTCAATTTGACGTCTTTGAGCGAATAAAAAAATAAATAAATAAATAAATAAAAAGGCGAGATGTAGAGCCCGAACATGGAGACGGCAGCGGAGCGGGGCTTTTTGCTTCTACCATCGGAGGAGACCCACAAACTCAGCGGAGGAAAAAAAAAGGCGTCAGAGGGGCAAAACGGCGGTTTTCAGCTGCTTGATCGTCGAGGTGACGCTCTTCTTCCTCTGCATGAACACATCAGCCAACACGGATGTCCGACTTGAGAAGTTACAGAGAAACCGCGGATAAATCCTCCAAGTCGTCCTCATCCTATCCAGTTTTCAACAAGCGCTCTCGTCGGCTGCAGGTAAAAAACGAAAACCAAAACTGTTGAATTATCTGCTGCTTGATGCCCGTGTGTCCGTGCCTGCATATATATATATATATATATATATATATATATATATATATATATATATATATATAATGAAGTAATTTCTATTAGACAGGAGTGAGCGCTTTGACCAAAGTGGGTGGGAAGGTGACTCATGCTGCTTCAAACGGTGTTTTGGAGCCAGCATCACTGCGCCTTTTTATGGCTTTAAAGAAGAGACACACAGGCTGTAAAGGCTGTTAGAGGAATAAATTAGACCACTTCACTTCAGAAGATGGTTTCTGAGTGGATAAGGCAGTAAGGGAAGTGTGTTTATGTTTGTCTGAGCAGTTAAATTATTTACCAGAATTAATAGCCCCTTTCTTGCTTACCCCTCTAATAAGTTGGGGTATTTAGTGGAGGGTAGGACTGATCATTTGTGGCTTATTTGAGGTTAATGCTGATCACAGATTATTTGTCTACTCTTGCAAGACTCGTGCTGCTGTAAATAGGCTCCATGCAGATGATTAGCTCTTGTTTTACAACATACATTTTTGAGTTTATTTAGTCCCCTGTATGCTTGGCTGATACAGGGTCTATTGAAAATAAGGCCTTCTGTTTCAATGGGATTCACCTGTATCACAAAAGGGTTATGAATGAAAACACCTAATGAACGCTTTCCATTCTTGTTTCATAGTGCAGCCTCCAACTTTGTGTTTATTGAGAATCAACGTAAAAATATCAATACTTCTTGATCCCAGTTTAAGCTGCAGCTAAAGTAACAAGCCTTTTGTGTTTTCTTCTCCTTTTGCAGATAAGATGATGGAAATATTTGCACATTATTTGACAATAGACCAAATTACAAATATATTAATGTGGTCTGATATAAATCATTCTGTTGCTGCTCTGATATTTTTATTATTATCATTTTCCTTCTGGCAGATGAACTTAGGCTCAAATCTTTTGTAGCCTCTTAGAGGTTGTATTGTAGTAATCCCTTATTTTTTAGCTCCAACCATCTTTCCATTAACTTTGACAAGCTTCTCTGCTCCTGCTGAAATAATGGATCCCCACAGCATTATGCTACCATCAACAAAAATATTTCATGTTGGACTTATAAGTATGATGCTTGGTGATATTTTTTCTCCAGACACAAAGTTTTCTTCAAAAAGCTTGTTTGCTGTGTAAAAAAAAAAAAAAGTAATTTTCAATGGCTTCTAGTAGCTTTCATGTAGCAACAGCTTTGTCTGTGCCTCTTTTCCATAAAGGCTAGTGCTTAGCATGACTGATGGATGTCTTGTTAACTGATTTTGAGCGGCGTATTTCCTGCTGTACATTCAGATCATGAGTCTCTTGGCTCTCTGGTGTATTGGTGTGTTAAATTCTGAGAAATGACAACTTTCTAGTCAATAAAATAAACTGGAATACCCCCCAACCCCAAAGTCAACTTCCCACTCGGAAGGTGGGAGAAACGCTCAAGTTAGGATTTTCGAGGCCAGCTTCACATTTCAATATGGCCGCTCCTCGCATCAACAGTAGTAAGCTGTGGTGGAAACATGGGGGTTTTTTTTGTTGTTTTTTTTTTTTTACAAGACTCACTTGTAAACATGCGTCTAAGATCAATGTTATACTTAGAACCTGCAACACTAAACTGAATAAATTAAAAGCGGTGTTTGTTCACACGCCAAGAGATTCATAAGAGGAATGGAGAACAATGGTTTCTTGGGTATCACCATGTTTAAATCCGGACTTCTTCGTCTATATTATCTGAAATGCTGATAACAGCACCGAAAAACAGTTACTGCAAATTTAGACGAAAGGAAACGACACAATTTTAGCCCGAGCTCTGTCCTCTGCACTGTTTTTTTTAGAAAGTCAGTTAATCCTCCGACTGAAATAAATCAGTAATGTGGTGCCATCCACTGAACTGCTGTTTTCTCAAAGTAGGACTGCGATGGGGACAGCCAAGTGTACAGAGAATAGAAAAGATGCTTACTAAAACATGAGGAACATTCACCCAGTACTGTGGCATGAAAATATAAAATATCTTTTTACACTGTAAAGAACAGATGTAGTCCTAAGTTTTTAATGTTATGTGCAGCTCACGCAGCGTTGGCAATCATGAAAATTAATCCCATATTTCCCTTCAGCTCTCTCAAATTAACCTCACTGCGGCCCTGAACCAGTAACATGAGACAACATCCGATATGCTTTAGCAGGCTCTGTTCTTTTAGTAGGTTACAGTGTCTCTAATTCTGGCAAATCAACAATGGATTTAGGTCCATCTACTATTTTGGCACAGCTTTTTGGAGTGACCTGAAAAGCAGTCTAACTGCTGCATTAGTGGCCTCAATTTGTTTTAACCGGAAGAAGGAAAAAAAAAAAATTGTAGGCCATGCTAACTCATAGCCATTTATGTCCATCTTGCCTCTCTGGTTCTCTCGCTCTTGTTCATCCACTTTCACACACTCCACCCCTCTCTCCCCCTCTGCTAGTATGCACTCACTCAAACTGTGTCTCATCGGATTTCATCACTCTCAGGCGCACTCTGCTCATCTCCATCTCGCGCGCACACACACGCACCAAAAGAGGCACACCAGCCCGCAGCAACGTGTGATGTTATTTGACTGATTCTGTCGTCTTTGCTCTCACTGTACATCTTGTGCCGCAGTTTGATAGTTTGTTTATTTTTTTTTTTCCCGAATTCATTTGTTGATACCCACTTCTTCCTTTGAGGCCTGCTCCACTGTGACAGCTCCTCTGACCTCAGAACCGGGTTATGTTTTAGGTTGGAAGAGCAATCAGAAAGCTCCACGCCCCAGCGGTGTTTCAAGGACGGGGTCGTCTCTATTTTCTCCACCAACGCATAGAGATGCTGCAGAATTGAACTATATGTTATAAACGTCTCTCTGCGTCGTATTAAATATCTGCTCGGTCAGGGGCGGTTCGATTTACACCACGTTCCATCAAGGAAGGGACACGGGCGTTATTGGGGAAGCGGAGGGAAGATTCCCCTCATGAATGTCAGAAGATCAGTTAAACAGATGACTGACTTTTTGGAGTGTGTGAGTTCACCCACAACTAAAGTGCACTGAAAAGACCAAAACAAAGAAGATCCTCAAGATGTCTTGCAAGTAAAACACAGGAAATGTGTTGCATATGTTTGAATCTTACCCCCTTGCATGCATGTTAATCACAGATTAAGTATAGTTGTTCTGCAGAGGGCACTGAGGTTTGTTAAAGAACACTAGAAAACAGCATCGGAAAGACAAAGGAACACAGCAGACATTTAAGTTATTCAAAGATGTCCCTCAATCCACCATCTAAAAGTGGGACAACTGCAGATCTACCAAGACTTGGCCATCTACAAAAAGGTAGAATCTGTTGAAAGGACAGCTACTAGTCATGTACTTCACAAATGTGTTTATGGAAGAGAGGCAAGAAAAAAAATGAAATAAAGCCACTGGAAATCAAACTTGCTGCTTGCCTCAAGCCATTTGTGCAGTAGGTGAAAGAAGGTGCTCTGGTCAGAGGAGACCAGATTGAACTTTTTGCCTTCATGCAGACTGCACTGGAAAAACCTGTGCTGAAAATTATTCTGAACTTGTTTTCACAGAGATCTATGGTATTATGCTGTGGGAATGCTTTATTCAGAGCAGACAGGGAAGTTGGTCAGAGTTGATGTGAAAGGTAGACGGAGCTAAACGAAGAGCAAACAGGAAGGGGTAACTGTTAAAGGCTGCAAAGGTGTTGAGATTCTGGTGGAGGTTCTGCTACTGAGAAATAAAAAACACAACTCCAGACTACAATTGAATGGCTCAGTTGAAAGTATATCTTAGAATGGCCCAGTCAAAGTCTAGAGTCAAGGGAATTGTGACAAGGCTTAAAAAGAGATGTTCACAGGTGCTTTCAAACCACTCGGACAATTTTGAGCATCTCTGCAAAGATGAAACGGCAGAAATTTGAGTCTGTAGAAGTGAAAAGTTGGCACCGACATTCATTCCTTTCACTTCGCCATCCTTTGTTGCCGTGTGCTCGTCTAATACACAACATCCCAACACAATGCATTGAAGTTTGTGGTGCTAGTGTGACAAAATGTGAAAAGGTCCAAGGGGTTTGCATATTGTTATCTCTGTAATTAGATGCTTTAATGCTGCTGCAGTTGGTGTAAGTTATTATAATGATGTCCTGCATAGCGGGTTTTTGTAACCTTTTGTACCTTTTTGCAACCTTTTTGTAAACAGATGAAGGGCAAATGTCAAGAATCTCTTTAGCTAAGAAAGCAGATAAAGTTGCAAAAAGCCTATTCTTTAAAAGTTGCTCCTCCACAGAGACGTCGTCATCAGCCCCGCTGAAAAAACGAGACCGCATCTTTCATGTTTCCGTGTTCTCTCTACTTGTTTTTGATAACGCTTGTTTTAGACATGCACACATACAATAGGCTTATTGTTTCAGGCAGGTGTGGATGAAGAGTGTGCGCCTGCGTTGGTGCTTGAAAGAGGTAACAACTTATTCTTTGTTTACCCTCCCAAGCAGGCTAGTTTGTTGGAATAAGGATCAATGTCAAAACCGAATAAATTACACAGTGAAAATTTTAAACATTTGCCTTTTTTTTGGCTTTGTGTTTGTCAGAGTAATTGTCAGCTACAAAGGAATCCCTCCGTGACATTGAACAGCAAACAGACTCCCTTATTTTAATCTGCTTGAGGAAGAATGCTGTCAGGGAATTGGATTTGTTGAAGCAAAAGCTAAAAAAAAAAAAAAAGCATTTTTTTAAATGTTTTACTAATGAAATTATGTCACGGCAATCATCTATTCACTGAACAACATTTTCAGCTATTAAGACGAGGACGGGGGAATAATTTGAGAATATAACGTTCCCTTTTTTTTTGTTTTTGAAAGTGGAGCTCCATATTTTGCCAATAATCATCTCTTATGTGTCAGATTCTCAGATTTTAGGTGTGATACCAAGACGGTCTTAAAACAAAGCTGTGCAGCCATCCCGCTGTTTTGCTGTTTAAAGCACGGCAGTGCACTCCGGATAAATCTGACATGATGCAGGGGACTTTTGATGTCAATTTTAGGCTCCACTACATGTCCGAAATACCACGCCATCCAGTCTAATTACCCCTTACGGCTCACTTCCCCCGAGGCGACAGGGCAAGGGGGAAGATGCCAAACCCCTTTTTTTTTTTCCACCTGCCCTGCAGCTACAGAGATGTGCCGCTCAACCTGCACCATGCTGGGACGGTCGGGTCTGGCACCGACTCAGGCTGGCCGGCGGGGGGGCCTCACCGCCCGGGCTGTTGTAATTCCGCACACAACATGACTTGCTACTATCGCTGGTGTGAAGCCAAGAGACAATCACTACTTTTAAAAATAGAAGCCGCTGTGCTGCCCGTTTGAGCGCGATGGAAGAACCCACTGAAACTGTGGATCATCTGTGCTTTTCTTTGACTTATCGACGTTTTCGAGAGATTACAGACAGTGTTTTGTAATTTATGAGGAAAAATGGGAAATATTATGTTCGGTTTACTTTCTATAGGGTCTGTTCACGACAGACGTCCCCTTGATGCACTTTACAAGGCGATCGGGTCTAATTCATATCCAGATTTACATCCATCCGTTTTCATTTTTTATCATAAGCCTCAACACTCTGTTAAAAATCCAGGATTTTGTGGAGTAAAACCAAAGACCACGATGAACACTTTCTTAGCCATTTTCATCATTCCTCTTTCTTGAGTTCCCACCCACCATCGACTATGGCGAACCTCATTAACCTGAAATATAGTCCAGCTGTCATACTTTGATTTTCCCCGACTTGCTTCCAGAGGAGGAGACGGGAAATTATAGAGCTGATAGAAACTGGGCAGGGGGGGCTGCCAGGAGGCTGTCAGCCACACTAAAGGAGTCTGTTTATGTATTGGATGTTGGTTATGTTCCACACGTGACAAGAATCTCTTGTAGTCTTCATTTGCTTCGACTAAGAAGTAAGTTTGAGGACTAAATCCAAAAAAAAAGAAAAATATTCAAGCCTGACAGAATACCCTGGTGGTGGGTATAGTTTATTACTTTTCTTCACATATAGCTGGAACAGTTCAAAATGCCATTTAGTTTTTGACCCAAAACCTATAGGTGCCAGACAAAAAGGATTTTTATTGTTCAGCGTCACAGTGAGTCCACATAGGAATCAGGGAGGCAGATTTATGGTTTTGAATGGCTTTGCCAGAGTCCAAGAGAGGAAATATAGTTTGTTGAAGAAAGAAAGCAGGGGACATGTGACGTCCTCACAGTCGGCCTCATAGATTTGGAGGAAAATGCGGGAAATGTTGCCGTGACAAGATATGGGACGCCGATAGGCTCCTAGTGAAGAATGATGTTTGCTGAAATGGAATCAAAATGTGCTTCAGCAAATAATTATTTTAGGGTTGTGCACTTTGTTCTATTCAGTATTTTTTTCTTCTAACAGATGTGTCTTATTATTGAGGTGGATTATAAAGGATAAATGTCACAGTTTAAGTGGGGCAAAAATTTTAAACTGATACATTATGATCTAATTTTCCTACACTTCAAAATGCTGGCTTTGCCGACAGGGGTGTCTTTGATTTTGATAGCCACTGTAACTCATTCCAGTATCCAATTATATGGTCACCTTCAGATCTAATTACGTCCAGTGTAGTTCGGTCCTAATTATGATACGACACAGCAACATTCAGCTAATCGTGTAATGCTAATTGGTCAAATGTTGCAGCCAGGAAGCCGAGCTTATTGCACTGAGAAGAGGGTCAGAACGGTTCAGGGGAGCCTTCTGCTAAAAGGAGGAAACAGCAGCAGTAGCTCCGTCAGTCTTGTTCAGGAAAGAAATACAACTAAACAGGGAAAGAAAACAAGAGGAATCTACAAAATTAATGGTAGCAAATGCTCATTAACATCAGAAAAGAGACGGATACACTGAGCCAGGACGGTTTCTTATGAAAAGAGGAAAAAACAAACAGAGAACCTGTTTAACACATCAATGTTGGCCTGCGATTCTGTACAATAATGCAACCTTACATTACAAAACTCTGACTACACTCCATAACGGCAATTAACACATCAACAATCATCGATAATTGTATGTTACGGTTAACTCAAGTACAGTGTAGAAATGTATAACATTTAAATTGGAAATGCCAATCGGTGCAGTGCCATATGATTACAACAGGCACCACAATAAAGTTGGCAGACAAATGAATATTGGATGTTTCCTTAGAAGGCAATGATTTTCTGTTTCCACCGTCTATTCAGACACAGTTTAGATGGCATGGACTTGCCTAACACGTATCCATAGCAGTGTCACTAGCTGACGACAAACAGCTCAAGGGATTGACTTTGTTTTAAAACCAAGAATAATCCTGCATTCATTTATAGATCTGTAAAAAAAGAAAAGAAGGACTTCAAATGGATAAAGCGGTTGGAAATATTTTAAAATGGTGATTCCTTTTTTTTTAAGCAAAAAAAAGTTGGCTGAAAATAATGCTGCAACTCTTTTTTTTTTAAGCAAAAAAAAAAAGAACTGCAGCATTCTTTCAGCCAACTTGTGAGCAGTGCACAGCAACAGAAGTGGGAGGGACAAAAGCTGCAATACTCTTCCAGCACAACTCACTTTATCAAGATTCCTGGACCCTCATTAAAAGAAATTTAAACTTTAGAAGCAACTTTAAGTGGATAATGTAGTGTCTTTTGAAACTATAGCTTTTTAAAACTTCTTGCTATCGGAATCCGTCCGGTGTCTATTTTTGACAGAGTTTAGCTTTATTATGAGGAAACTGGCGGGAGAAAAAGACATTCCTTCTTCAAATTATCGTAAACCATCTTTTTTTTTTTTCCTTAAGCTTTTTTGTTACATTCTGTCTCCATGAATTTTGGTTAAAATCCTGTTTGTGTCCACCGGGTCTTCGAAAACTTAAGAAGTAACGACCTCATCTCAGAAGAAAAAGATTTGCCTCTCGACAATTCTACGCAGAATCACATTTCTTTAGAGTAGAACTGTGAGTCAGGCCTTCTCTTCCAACATCAGTGCTTGACCTCATAAATGTGCTTTTGTAAGTATGAGTTGGGGTTAGAGGTAGACATCCTCCTAAACCTTGTGGAAAGCCTTCATAGAAAAGTTGAAGCTGTTATGGCTGTAAACTGTGGACTCTCAACGATCTATACTGTCCAGGCACTGGCATCCAATCTATGGGTTAGTTAATTTAAAAGCTTAAATCGAGCCCCGCTTTAATGCAATCTCCGTTTTGTCATTGCTGGGGAGTTTGTTGGAGTAACTGCAATAAAGGCGTCTCCAGCCAGTGTAAGTAACTTTGCTGCAGTGCTGGTGTATTGACTCAATTTCTTCTTCCACTGCCGAACTGAGATAACTGCAAGTGCCTGAAGCCTTTGTTGGGCACACTTGAGTTAGTTAGAGCGGGCAGAGAGGCTAGAAAAGAACAAACTGGCCAAATGTGGGGGGGGGGGGGGGAAAGCAAGCAATCTGTAACAAGCAATGTTCACTTGCCGTGTGCGACTGCAACTACGTCCTGTCTTTTCGCAGTGACGATCATGAAGACAGCTTTTATTTTCCGGCTGCTTACACACTGAGAGCATATCTGTGTCCTTAGAGGTAATCATGAGATTTTTAACCACACCAGTTTCAGAACACATCAAACACCAGCGGGGTGTGAAATGCGGTTTCACTAAATCTGTTTTTGAGTGTACTGTAAAAGATGTATGTTTGCGCATGAGGCCAGGAGTCATGCAGTGTGTGTGTGTGTGTGTGTGTGTGTGTGTGTATGAGATGGTGATTGTGTCTGATTGAAATAAATGAAGAAGTCCTTTTGAAGTATTTTTTTTTTCTTTTCTCTGTCTGGGCAAACTGATTTCTATGCTTCTCACACCAAAAATAATGAGAGGGAGAAAGAGGAAGCAGAAAGGAGAGTGGCGTGAAATACAAACAGCAGTTGTATTACTTCCTGTTACAAATAGCACAGTGGTGACAGGATGACAGGAACATACAGCACTTGAACTAATAAGGTGACTTTCATTCTCTCTAATCCTTTTTTGTATTAGTTTTTTTTTGTCTCCTTCTGCCCTCCTACCCAGCACCTTTTCTCCCCTTCCCCTAACAACAAGGCTGTTCCATAGCGAGCCCCACATTAAGATGCAGACCCCTGCTTTCCTCCACTCTTTTTCATTGGCCTTAATCCCTTCCTCCTTCCCCACGATGAATGATGGCCTGAGCCCGAGTGGTCTCCTGCGTCCCGGCAGTCGCAGGCCGGCTCCTAAACATAACGATGAGAAAATAGTTGCAGTCAAAAAAGATGGCGCCTTGGCGAGAAGAGGTCAAGCTGTCGGCTGCTCAGGAGCAGCCTGGGAAGCTGGCAGTGAGAAAAGGTCCCTGTCAACTGCAGAGAAAGTGGAAGGTCAGAGCAGCCCTGCGTGTCCAGATCTGGGAGGCAGATTGACAATCCAAGCCTCCTAAAAAGGCTATTTGTGTTTTGTTTTGTTTTTTTGTAATAGTGCAGCTCTGTCTGTCTGAACGCATGGCCCCAGATTCAGATCAGGCGTTTACCTTTTCCCCCTACATTTTCACCACCCAACTTACAGGACTGCTAAGTAGAAGCTGCCAAAGCCGAGATGTTGCTGCGAACAGCGGATACAACATCTTTGCAAAACACAAAATCTTGCCAAGTTATTTTTGTCTAGTTTCTAATGCAAATTTTTTAAGTTCACTTGAAATGAGACTAAATTACAAGTTACTTTTCAGAAAGATTATTTTAAGTCAATAATTCTTTGATATGGATGAAAATGCCTTTTGGTGGATTATTTCACTTAGAACGTGGAAAGAAATGTCTTGATAAGTGAATTATCTGGCACTGGAACAAGAACTTTTTCATCAATATTAAGAAATGATTTACTTAAAACAAGCTCTTTCTTGCTGAAAAATGATTTGTAAGTTATTTTTGCCTTATTTAAAGTTTATTAAGACAGTCGCACGAGAGTCTAGACCAAAATCATTTGTTAAGATTTTGTGTTTTTGCAGTAGCAATTTTCCAGCAGAGTAAATATCTTGACTAGTCGGGGATGTTTTGATGGTGGACTAAACAAACTATTAAGCTTTTCTTTTCTTTTTTTTTTTTTTTTGCCTCATTTGCGCACTCTATAAGAAAAATTAATATTGGTTTTCCTTTATGCCAGATTTAGTTTTATCACAAACTGGAAACATATTTCAAAAACAAATTAAAAAAAATAATTATACATTGTGTTTTTCAAAGATCAGTGGCAGATAAGTGTTTTATAAAATCTTACAACATCATAGTAAACATTTTGAGGCCATTTTCACACTCGGAATCAACTAAATAAATGAACGTACAGACAATGCTTGGCCAACAAACTCTTCGGTGCAGTTTAACTTGGAATGTCATTTTAATCCCGGTATGTGAAAACAGAAAATATTAGCAGTTTAACCAGCGTGCCAGCTTGTCGCTGCGGCCAGTATATCAGTGCAACCTCATTTCCATCGCAGCGTTTTAGGGAGGAACAACGCTCCTTTTTACTTCATTACTGAATGCCATTAATTCTGCCCCTGCTGCCCATCTCCTGCTTCCTAATAACATCAGAGAATTGTTCTTCATTAGAAGTGAGAGCACTTTGTATCAGAGCAGTGGTTTTCATCGAGGCGCATGATCTCTGCTGGAGGAACAAGTGGAAAAGTGAAATCGGAGAACCAAAGAACAAGCAGAGGGGAGGCTCACCCTTCTGTTTAATTTACTTCTTAAACCCCCAGTGCTTTACTATTCAACTCTCTCATCTCCTGTGCTCCCTCCCCCCCTTCTCTCACTCACATAAACACACACTAATATTGTTCTGAATACATAATTTGTTTTGCTTTTTATAAACAAGGGGGTGATTGTTTTCTATGTGATGAATTGCATATTGGCAGCTCAGGGGATTTGACTTAACTGTTTTTTTTTACAGGTTATTAGTTGGGGACAATTTAAAACATGGTTTTAAATATACACAAAAAAGACCCATTAGAGCACATAAAAATTATATATACATATTTACATATATTGCAAACATTTTAATGGTGGCATAGATTTCTACTTAGTCAAATTTTCCCGATCCCTTTTTTTCTTTTTCTTCATTGCTATTCCTTGTCCACTTTATGTGAGCTCTTACAATTTTACATGTACTGTGAGTCTCGGGAGGATGCAACTGGCCAAATATCTTACTGGCATACAGTTTTATCCATGCAGTAGAAACATAAAACTTTTCCAAATCTTCAGCCTTTACAATTGTGACGTTGCCTTCACGGATATGACAAAGCAGATAGTTTGTCTCCAGTGCATCATGCTGCGTTCTGTTTGACCTCAGAGGTCAGATTCTCCGTCTGTCTACAGCTGAAATTCTGACTATTGAAGGTCACCGAGTCACCTAAGTTCACCATCCAATATGGCTGCCACTATTTATTAGCTCTTCTGAGTACAATGTGAGCCACTGACTTAATGAGATAGAGATATGTTTGTGGAGATGCCCATTTGGTATTTAAACACATAAAATTGATGAAAAATACTTAGTTAATTGGCTTGTACTGCTAGCAGTAGTTAGCGCCACAACAAATATCCAGTTTTCTGACATTTTCTCAACTAAAACACACACAACTCTGGTGTGGAGTCATTTCCAAGTTCGAGCTCTAACTTTCAGAGCATGCTTATTTTTATTTGCACATATTTGTACATGCATAAAACACTGTAACAAATATTTTTGTCTATATTTATCATAGCATGAGCTCAGACTGATCTGTTTTCTTCTAACCGGCTTATACACATTTTCATATCCGTTTTGACTCGGCTTGTACTAAGTAGTATACGTTTGTCTGTTGAAACAACCCAAAGTATTTCTATCATTAGAACACTACATATTTCACTTGGGCACCGTTAAAGTTAACCCGTCTCCCCCTCAGAGTAAAACCGAGCAGGTCTTGGTATCTCTGTGGTGCAGCCAGCAGGAGGTGAGTAACTGCTGCAGATTCTGAGCTGCTGCTGGATCTTATTCCGGCACAGCAGACTGAAAACAAGCAACACATGTAAGAGTATACCGCAGTGGACTCTTTAACAGTCTGATCCTAGCCAAAATCAATTTTTATCTTTTTTTTTTACATTTTCTACAACAGAACAGTCACATATCTGCTGCAACAAGCACTGCTTCGGAGCAGTGCTTGAGACTATACTTAATGCACTTTGATGTGGTTGTTAATGCTGTTGCCCTCCAGCAGGAAGGTCTCCTGTATGAATCTCAGCTGTGTTGACCTTTCTGTGTGAAGTTTGCCTTTAATCCAAACGCATACATTGATCTTAGTCTCATCTACTTCCTCCTAAAGCTCCAAAACATGCATTTTTAATTGGTAATGGTGACAATGAGAACACAAGGTGGTTCTTATTTCCTGGGATTTTTTTTTTTTTTTGACCAGGGCATAGATCCAGTGTTGCCCAGGGTGTAACACGTTGCTGGTTCACTGTATGTGTTATGAAATATCCCCAATATCCTAAATTTCACATGGAGGGTTGCCTAGAAGTAAACATTTTTATGTTTTAGTAATAATGCGACAGGGAATACTAATGTTTACAGCTCTATGTTTTTTAGAAACTGAGCCAGAGGGTTTTACACCACATGCAGCGCGCTGATATGAACATATGGCAGCTTCAAGGACAAGAAATGGCTTAAGTTAACTGCAGAAAGCTAAGCTAAAGAAAGCAAAAAGAAAAGAAGAAAATAAAAAAGAAATACATGTTCTCTTTGTTATTTTTAATAACATGACTTCTTATTACGAAGGTATTATTCTAAAAAATATATCTCAACAATTAAAAGATTATATATTATATTATATATTTTGACTCAGGTTTTACTTATCCAGGGTTCCTGTTAAAGATTTGATTTACTCTTAGAGAACATAAAAAGTTTCTATTGAAGTATTATTTCGCAGGAGAAAAATCCAGGGTTAGAGTTTTTTTTTTTTTTTTTTTACTGAGCTGGAGAACATTTCCAACTATCCCAACCAGCTACGTAAGACATGCAGCTTTAGAAACTGCAGAATGTCTTACCACAAGTCAAAAAATTTGCCAAAGAGGAAACCTGTCCCAAAATAAGAGCATGAGGTGTTAATTATGACTTGTGTAACTCTTTGATTTCGTTACATTGTATATATTGCTTAGCATTTCAGTCTATTTGATATGGTTTTATTATCTGGTTGCCAGACGTAACCATAAAGCATGATCCTGAACCTCAGTAATTTTAAATATGTTGTATAAATAAAATTGGCATTGGCTCCACACGTTTTCAAGTCATAAATAGGTTCTGATTAGATTGTGAGGCACTTCAGAGGGATTGCTTGGCTCATTTCCCATTCAAGCCAAAGTGCTTGTCTCCTTATTCTCTACATGCGAGCACAGAAAGAAATGTCTGCAGTTTCCAGCATGTATGCAATTCTCTGTTAACAATAAGAGTTGAATTCAGCATTAAAGTAAAAATGCTCACTGCCTTATTATTATTTTTTTTTAGAATGTTGGTCTTTTTGTCATGGTTTTCAAGCTTTTTAATAAGGTTTTCATCTGCAATTTTAAGCCACTTTTTCATGATTAAGTCTCACTCTAGCCATCTGGTTCTACCACAGTTTGGAGCATCTCCATTATGATCTGTTCCCCACTACTGTGGGCGAGAACATGGGCCGTGAGTGTGCGGGAGCAGAGGCTGTTGCTCCGATGTTTGCAGCGACACTCAGCAATTTCAAAACCTCAAAGTTTTGAAATTTGGGTTTATTTGAGTTTTGATGGACTCAAATAAACCCAGATGTTCCCCTTGTCTAATAGAAATTCATTCCCAGCCCACACATAATGAAAACAATTCAGATCAGCTGATTATTTAGCCATACATAGCAATACATGTATATCGTGGCACTTTTTCCCCCCCATTTTTTTTAAACATGCTTTTTTTAAAACATAATAAGTTTTTTTTTAAACATATGTTTTAAAACACACACACACATATATATATATAAATTCACATTCACACCAACTGGGGTAAAAACCTAAAGCTGCGACAGAACGTCAACCAGAGCTGCTTCTCACTTTTTTTTTTTTTGTCATTGCGTGCCTGTTCTTTCCGAGAGACGTGGAAAATTTGCAGGGCAGCTAAATCACAGTCGTTCTGGTCCAAAAGTTGACGCGTGTGCTCCTGGCGCTGCTCAAGATCAAACTCATAATTACGCTCCTCCACTCTGAGCAGCTCTCTGAAAGCAGACAGCATGTCCACCGGTCCACTGCTACACCCAATGAGAAATGTTTGGAGTTTGCAGTGACGTAAATTGCGGGCCGATCAAACGAAGGAAGTCAGCTGCCAATCAAATCGCTTCCACGCAAAAAAAAAAAAAAAAAAAACATGGCTAGGCCCCGCGTGGTTTGTGCTCCCCCTGAAGTGAATATGGAGAAACGGGGAACAGAGAGCGGAGCCATGCAGGACCTGCGAACAGAGGATGAATCTGGTTGAGTTGCTGGACTGCATGGGGCAGAACCGGTTGAAGCCACTCTAGTGAAGAAGCGGCTTTGGAGAGCTTTGATGTGATCCGCATTTGAAGTATTAATAAAGCTGTTATATCTTTCGATATGAGCTACTTAAACTCAATGCTACAGTCCTTTACCACGGTGCCCATCAGCTGACTCAAAAGGTTAATGCTGTTAATTAAAATAGGAAAGGAGGAGAGTAAAGGATTATGGGAACTTATAATTAGACAAGATTGTGAGACTCTGAAAGATAAAAAAAAAGGAGCACTACTGTTTAGAGGTCACAAGTAGTTGTATACATGCCATCTCCTCCCCCAGAAGTTTGCATTTCTGCTGTTGGTACATGTATGCTCAGTTGGAGGAAATGCTTCAAAGTCAACAACCCCGTACAGTTGGCTGTGTATCCTTAGAAAGAAGAGTGCTTCACCAATTTGAATAATGAACAGGACAGCATTGCTTCATACCTAGAATCATATTATGACTTCTGTAAATTAATGGAATAAATCATTTCTTGTCAAAAATGATTTTGGCTAAATAAATCACCACCTCTTTCTTTCCATTAAAAAAAAAAAACAGTTTTGGGGAAAAGAAATAACACTTTTTGTTAAAAATGACACAAGACTGTGACGATTTAGGAATGTATATAGATGACTGACTCTGTCTGTGTGGTTGGTTTCAATGTACTATTTTTGAATTGGTGCTATGCAAATGAACTGAATTGAATCATGTGTTTTGTTTGCTCTTGTGGGAGTTGGTCAATAAGTCATATGTTGTGTCATATCGTGTAACTCGAGCTTAGAAAAATAACTTCCTTCCCTTTTATAAAAAAAAAGAGTAATAAGTGAGGATTTAGACCTCCACAATAACCCCAACAACAATCAGTCCTCCATTACAGGGTCACCTCGCCGTAGCCTTAGCCGTGCATCGAAGAGTGCTTATCCAATCATAGCAGATTAATGAGGTTGGCTAAGCCTATCAAACCATGAGTGCTTTTGATTGAATGACCTGCTATGACCTTTACTTTATCTGAGGAGAGTGAAGCCAATTATATTATTGTTTTTTTGTTGTTGTTGTTGTTCACTGTAGTTAAGCCTTGTAAGTGAAACAACACTGACCCTTTACCATACACTCATAAGGTTGAGTCAGTCCTCAATGAATTTGACAGACTGTTGCTCTCAAATGCCACCAGGCTCCTCATCATGTCACATCTCACTTATTACTCAAATGGCAGGAAGGAATTAAAGTGTCAGTATCCTGCTTTTCTTTATTGCGTTGCAGTACAGTGCAACTTCTGCATTTGGTGTTTTCATGCGTAGCTTGATTTAAAAATGCAAACCAAAAATGTGTTGCAGGCCACCAGGGCAGAGAATGACTATAAAGTAGCTTCTTTTTTTTTTTTTTTTCCACACCAATGAAAACATTTTACCACTGAGGATATCATACAACATTTCAAGTGCTGCTTCATCCACGTGCTTCGTGTCTTCTATTGACGATAAAAATGTGCACTGGTTGTCGGAGTCATTTAATAAACCGGCTCCATTGATCTAAAATGGAGGCCCATTAATGGATCCCTCTGATTAAAAAAAAAGAAAGGCATTTATTCTCTCTGTGTGTAACTGGAAGACATTTTTAGTAATGCGACTCGTGTGTATGTGAGCATGCTTTTACATGAATGTTGCAATCTCCCCATTCAAGACCTGTGCTCTTTAGTGCTTTTTGTGTGTGTGTGTGCGTGTGTGTGTGTGTGTGTGTGCGTGCGTGCGTGTGTGTGTTTACTTTTCAGATATACTTTGCATAGAGCCAGGAAGAATTTGGTCCAGATACTGTGATACAGTGTTGACCAAATCAAAAATGAAATATTATTTAAACACAACATCTTTGTTTGTCATGAGCTACTCTGTGTTTTATTTTATTTTGCATGTTTTTTTTTTTTTACTTAAGCTTTTCTTCTAATTTATTGTGGTCAGTGAATCAAACAAGATTATCATGTCTTGAACTGGGTCTGGCATTTTTTTAAAGCCTTGTAGTCAATAAATATAGACATGCAATAATAGCTTAATTAGATCCATTAATGTTTTGCCAAAGGCTTTAAAATGTATTCGCTGGGATCTAAACATGTTTTCGTTCAGATTTTATTATAGTCCATTTGATAGTCTCTGAGGTATTTAAAAATAGCCCATTAATTTGGCTATTTTTAAAGACTACATAATTTACCAATATACCCAAGAGACAAAAGTGAGTTTTAGTTCATCACACCAGACAGTCAACAAACACAGTGCTGATCAGGTCTTAGTGTGTGTGTCACTCAGTAGAGCTTTGGGGCCTGTGTGATTTGCTGTCAGTGGGACCCTGGGAGATCGACACAGATAGACGAAGGCTGCCTATGGTGCTTTTGTGATTATTAACAAGCTCTCCTGTGAGTAGTTACTGTAGAAAAACAGCATGAGTGAGTGGAATAGTTGAAACTTTTAACAACATGTTGTGAGAGAAGCTAGAAAAGTAAAATATTCTCCATATTGCATGGCTCTAGATGACTCTAAACCCTTCTTTGCGCCGTCATTGAGTAGCAATGTGCAAGAAGTACTGCCTGTGACTGGAACAATACGGAGAGTGCTGCTGTAAAGCGATATAATCCGAGCAGATATGTTCTCCGTCTTCCTGTGGGAACAAATGTTTGCCCTGACATCAACTTCCCTGAAATGATTTCTCTGTGTTTTTGATCCACACTTTTTACATTGGGTTGCTGTATTGTAAATGAAGCAACAGCTTGTCGGCTGAAGCACAATTGACAGTTCTCATCAGTAACGATCAGTAATTCAGTTGTGGATCTGTCTCACTGCGAACAGGATGGACTTTCTTCAAAAAAAAAAAAAAAAAGACATCATGTGGATGGCAGTTTATGTTGCTCCAAAGGGCACATATTGTTCGGCATTGATGGTGACTTCACACATGCACGTATTACCCATGCAATGTGAACTAATGCACTGCCACTTCGTGACAGATGCTTGCTCTTGAGCTCTGTGCTGATAACCAGCTGGATAGTCCCAGCTCGCTTTAGACACTGTTCAGGATTTCTGAAAGGAATTTTAACGTTGGCTTCGCCAGACAACAGGACTTCTTCCAACTTTTCATCTGACATAAACTTAGGTTGTGTGAGAGGAATGTGCAAGGGGGATTTTGTTTTTGTCTGTCATTATTTTTGCCAGAAAATCAAATTTCTCCCCACAGTTCAAGAACACACATTTCAAGCTAGTTGATGTATTTAAATTACTCTTATGAATTTGTTTTTTTTTTGTTGTTGTTTTTTTTTTTTTTTGCATGTTTGTTTTTGTTATTCCTTCGTAGGAGAGTTGATTGGCAAACTCTTCTTGGTTACCCTAGAGATGCACTGACATTAGCTGAAGACTGGACTCTGCTGACTTTACTTTCAACTTCCCTGACTGGTAACAGGTCAGTGGGAAATTAAAAATCCAGCCTTTTTTATTATGAGTGAAGGCAAGATGCATATGTGCTCCCAGGTTACTCAAACAACATGATCCTGTTGGTGTCGCCCCAAGTCCTAGTACAAGTAATTATTAATCAGTCATGACTGAAAGACTCATAATTGAATGGATTAACAATATAACATAGCAATAAATTTGAGCATTTTCCTATTAGATAATGTTTAATGTCCTGTGATGAATAAGTTTACATTTTCAGGCTTGTAAAAAAAGAAATAATAGGCTATAAATGGAGGAAAGCTACAACTCTAGTTTTAATAAATACCCGTCTTTTAGTTTGAAGGATTTACTATATTTGTTTATTTCTCATGTTATAGTGACAGATATCCACCTTTTTTTATTTTGGGGGTTTTTAAGCACTTTGTGGTTAAGCCAGATAAATATATTTTTTTTTTGGGGGGGGGAGTTAAAGATAAGGATTTTGCTACAGTATTGAAAATAAATTTGAATCTGATAGAAAAGAAAAATTGGTTTTGGCATGTCCCACCAAAATTGGCAGTGAAATCTCTGATCCTTGCATCTCTTCTAGAAACATGACTAAGCACAGAAAGTGGATGGAGAAAAAATGTGTTGATGTCGAGACGAGGTTTGTTTACCGACAATATTTCTTTGAAGTGTTTCTGTTTATGCAGCAATGTGCAGATCAAAACCAGACGCTAATATTCTACTAATTTACAACCAATTGTCTGGGTTACGTGGCATACTGGAAGCCATTTCAGTGAGTGTGTCATCAGTGGTTAAACTGTGGATCTTGTTTGGACGTTTAGGAATCTAAATAAATAGTAAATCAAATCTCTCTCCAGCAGCAAGTACTTATTTACAGGAAGATTAGCAAACTGCGGCTATTTGAGGCTGGACACATTTTGCAAAGCCTTAAGAGTTTAAGTTAAAAACGGTTTAAAAAGGACATTAGGTCATCCTTATCTAACACTGGTGACCCCTGCCGTCCCACCCGCCGTAGTGATCAACTGTTCTCCAGTGCGCCACTGATTGCTTCAGACTCATTTAACATAATTAAGGTCACGTTATGTGACTATAAGGTCGGTGTTATAATTCAGCCTGTGTGTCACCGCAAAGACGGTTTTGTGAGTTCGGCCATCTGGACGTCTGCTGTAGGTGTCCAAGATGTTGTAAGAAGAGGCTGACCTTCACAAATGTACACTTGGTGCTTGTGCAGCATTGTTGGCTGGCCACGTGAGCTCAGGCATATTTTGAAAGAAAGCCTCACACGACCTCTAAAGAAGTGCCTTAAGGCGCATGTCTTAAAAATTATTATTTGTTTTGTCAAGCCTAGAGTTCCTATGTTTTCCACACACGTTGCATTTAAGTACCTTGCTGACCATACCTACTGGAAACTGTGCCTGGCTCTTTAAATAGACGAGCTGCTGACCTGATTGTCTGTTAGTAGAAATGGGACTCTTGATTCGCTTCGGAGAAAAGAGGACGTGTGTGCGCGACGAATGCAAGCAAAACATAAGAGCAGTTAATATTTAAGTTGCACACCTGTGCGTTGCAGTGTAAAGATGGATGCTTTACTGTTGCAAACTCACAGTGGTTTGCAAACATTTAAACACCTTTAACAGACTTTCTCACACGATGAGCACAAACCCTGTATTTTATTGGAAAGGAAGGAAAATTATCTGAAAAGTACGATGGGCATTTATTTTGAGCCCCATGTAAATTAAACCCAGAGCATCACATTGTCTCCAGAAGTCATCTACTTATTAAATAGTCCATCGGAGTACACACTTGATCTCAGTAAATGTAGCGGTTTTCAGGAAGCCTCTGAGGTTTGCTAGAGAACATTAGGAGACAGTCGACATCATAAACAAACAAAGGATCACGAGACAAGGCAGGGATGAAGTTTTGAAGAAGTTTAGAGCAGCATGAGGTTATAAAGGAATATCCCAAGCATTTCTTTAAGCACAGTTTAACTCACTATCCAAAAATGAAGAGTGACTTAATTGCAAACCGTCCAACAACGTTGCCATAAATGGAAAAATTTGCACTCCAAAAATCTGGCTTTTATTAGTGAGTGGCAATAGGCCTTTATTGAAGCAGTCTCGTTTGCAGAATACTTTATGCAGAATAAAGTACTTTTTGTTTCCATAAGCATGCATTGTGCATGCAAGTAGAAATGCCTAACAATACACTACACCCTAAAAACACAGTCCCTTTGGCTAGAGGAAGTGACGGCAGCATCATACTGTATGATTTTCTTCAGCATGGACAAAGATGCCGGTCAGAGCTGCTTGGAAGATGTGTTTACATAGATATACAGAATGACACAGTGAAAGTCCAGAGCTAAATTCAACTGAGAATTTGCAAATGTCTGTTCAGAGATGCCCTTCATCCAATGTGACTGAATTTATTATTTTTATTGTTATTGTTCTTTTACAATTTGGGGAGGGGCATGCAGGACATGCAGATCTTGTAAAAACACATCCTAAGATGCATGCAGCTGTGGTTGCAGCAGTTTTAACATGGCACTGTGTGAAAAGGTTCAGTAGGTATGGATACTTTTTCAAACTCCTTTGTGCTTGTCGAGTTCTCCAGTCACAGCTCAACAAAAGGCAGCGATGGTTGGTTATTTTGGCTCATGCTCTGTTCAGAGGAAACTTGTTTCTTTTCTTTGGAGCCTTAATGGTTCACAGTTTTTCTCATCTTCTTCCTTCTCATTCCTCTTCCTCCCATCCCCTCCTAAAAATGTCACTGTCCTTGTTTTTGCCCTATATAACAAACTGGACCATGCACTGAAAACAAACTCCTACATTGTGTCAAAGTCCTCTCAGTCAATGGAAAAAAGCATAAAGATAAAATCTTTTGACTTCATCAAGCTGCTCATTCCCAGTTAGTTTTTTTTTTGTTTTTTTTTATGTTTCTCAGATATTTTTTAATTCATTTGAAAATGCTTCCAGAAGGGTTAGTCTGAAAGTGAGACTTTCTCTGTTAACCTTCTGCACTGTTTTTTTTTAAAATTATTATTATTTTTATTTTGCAATCCTGCTTCTAATGTAACGTCTCTTACATTAGAAGCAGGTTTCAATAATGTATGGAAAGAATAAACGCTGTGAGAATCCTGACTTGAGCTCGCTTACTTTTTGCTTCCTTTCTTGCTTCTTTTAGTCGATCTTGTGCAGCAGCAGCTTCATTTGGTCCAGTGTGAAACCGAGTGAAGACGCAATTATCTCTTGAGGAGAAAAGTACCACACCGAAGGCAAACTCCCGATAACAACAGAAGCTCTCGCCTCCACGGCGTGACGTCTGCGCCGGGATTAGTAAATCGCTGTGACAGTCTGACATTTGAACCCTGGGGTAGAGCTCGCTGGGGGAAGTTAGGCTGCTGATGCTTGATGATGATTGGGCTCTGACAGTGCCTGTTTGTGTTACTGTGAATGCTGGTAGTGCAGCAGCAGTGTCCCTGCAAGAGCTTGTGTCATGGTTTTTTTATGATGAGCGTAGATTTAAGGATTGCTGGTTAATCCTTCAGGGGTCGTCGGTGCTGGGAGGTAATGGCTCACTTGGCTGCAGAGTGTTGTCGGTCTCCGTCCAGTGGTGTGTGTGTGTTCAGAAAACGATGTTCTGTATGAGCAACTTTCTGTATGCATGTAGTGTTTTTATGGTAATGTATAAAAAAAAAAAAAAGTTATTTCAATCAGATTCTATTACCCCATTGCTCTTTTCTATGTTGATGCTAGACAGTGGAGAGGTCACAGTGTTTTTATTTTTATGAAGGATGATATCAAATCCAAAGCTGAAGACTCTCACCACCGCTCTAAAACCTACACCGTGAAAGCCATCATAGTTTACGTAAAACATGCCGTCTGAACTAAACTCCAAGTGGTCTTTTAGTTCTGGACTGTACATAAAATAATAAAGAATGTATAATTTGCTGACTTGTAAATGCAGTGTTGTTTGCTTAGGACAAGGGTTCAGGCGTTGGCATGGATTTTTTTTTTTTCTGCTGCCACTGAGTTTGGAAGGGAGGTCTGAGGTTTACACGCTCAACTCAAGGTCAGGTCGAATCCTAAGCAACAAGTTGACAGTTCATGCAGAGTTCTGGGCAAGTGGATGCTACCCGAGACCATTTGAGCCATCTTTTTTTATATATTTATTTTTAGATGTGCTGAGTATGCTGCTCAGAATACTACGGAGCGCTTCGGTGCATTTGTTTTAGGGCGTTATAATCTGCCTAAAACAAATGTTGAGTAGCTACTGTAAAACATATTGTCAAACGGGGTCTTTTATCCGTCACTACAAGCATTATGTCTGTTTTGATTCATGTTGCAAATTATTATTTTTAAGGTGCATGACAGTACCGTGAAGATACGGTTTCAAACGTTCAGTTTTTCATCGTACCAGCTTACATATGTTTTTGTTGAGATGCCAGAGAAAGTACTTTGCTGAGGCAGATCTGGGGACGACAGGAGCCGTTTTTTATTTTTTTTTATTTTCTCCACTTGGAGACCGTTTTACATGCAGTGGAATGACTGACAAATTATTTTGAGACCTCGTAAAATCTCTAACCACTTATGAACTTCCACAATTTTCTTTCTGACGGCTTCAGACGGCTCCTTTGATTTTTACCATGGCACCTCCCTCCCCCCCTTACTGCAGTAACTTCATATTTGATTTTTAAACGAGGCAAACCTCCTTCTAAATGTTGTGTAGCAGTCTTTTAGTCTTGGACACCTGGTGTGATAGGTGTGTGTGTAATTTTTGACATTACTAATGGCATTTTATTAAATATAGTAGGTGTCCTAATTTAATCCCCGCCAGAATTTCTGTTTACTGCGTTGCACAAAAAAGTGTAATTGACATAAACCGGCATGTTAGACAGAAACGGGTTGTAGTGGGGAACCTGTTTTTATTTGCATAGCATTTTGTGCTATTTAAATGTTATCCAGCTGACAATAATTTGAAATGCCACATTTATTATTATTCTGAAGGATGAGTGAAAGTAATGCCAAACATGAAATACTGAGCTTAGGGCTCGCAGCACGTCTTCCAGGAAACAGTAGGTGAAGCAAGTAATTCAAAAAATACCAACATAAAACTTTAAAATATAAAACTGATCGACTTTTTTGGATAAAAAAAAAAAAGCTGGAATCTGATTTGTGTGCTTCTGTTGTTTTGTCACTAAATAAAATGCAGAATTCAAAAGCAAAGCACTCTGCTGGTGCCATGATATACAAATATTTGAGAAAATTCTTTCTGAAGGTATTTACTGACATAATTCACACCTCTTTGTTTTAAAAGTGCCTCTGAAAATTGCACTGCTTTTATTGTAAAACCCTGTACCTTTTCTAAACGTAGAGGCAGCAATGATGTAATTTAGGCAGAACTTATCTCCTTTATTAAAATGTGTCAAAGGCAAAGGGTAGGTTTGTGGAAAAACACCATAATATTCAAACTAATTATTAAATGCTACATCAGTAAATCTGGCTGCATTTTTAATAACGCTTCAGTTTTGCAGCAAGGGTTTTTTTTGCTCTGAAACAAAAAACAGACATAAATGTCTTTGCATTTGTCAGTTTTAGCAGATTAAAATGATGTTGCTGTATTTTGTGGGCCTTTTAGTGGATTTATTATGCAAGAGAGCTGAAATTTGATTTGTTTGAAATGCCAGCCAAATAAAAATAATGAAATCACCAGAAAGGTAGCAGCAGTTTTAGTCGGATGCTTTTAGTGAGCTCTACAAATTAAAAAATAAAAATAAAAATCCCAGTGTTTGAGCACGACCTCAGTTTGGACCTTTTGTCTACTCATAAACGTTGCGTTGTAGTGTCCTCACTGTTGCCATTTGCTGGGCAAAAAAGTTGTTTCATCTGATGAAAACCTCATTCGAGCTCCAGAGTCCGAGCTCCTGCTCTCTCGCGGGTCACACTCATTCAGCTCATTAGATTTCAGCGCGGCTCCTGCGACGCGGCTGTGCTGGAGGGTTGTGAGTCACCTTCATTCACCTCGTCAGGCACAAGTGACCTCACTTGGAGATTTGGGATGTTTGTTTTTGCAAATATTTTAACATTTGAATGCGGATTAGAAATTTCCCAAAACGTGCGCGTAGTTTAAAAGATATATTTGACAATATAAGACGACGACGTTTAAAGGCTTTTGCCAAAAACAAACGTCCGTGCGTTTTATCGAGGTCCTGTGTGATGAACCAACACGAAGCGGTTCATTATTGTGAAGTGAAAGGCTGAATATGGTTTTTTTTTTAAATGGCTACATTTCATGGCAGCTACAGTTGCAAGTTTCCAGAAGTACAGTTAACGTCAACCACATTTCCACATTTACAGTCTCTTAATTTCTGCCCGTCCATCTTTGCCCTTCAAGATCAGTCGTATTTAACAAAGAGCGACCGTGAACGTCAATTTTCAGAGTTTTGCTTTAGACTCTCAATTAGATTTTGCTCCAAGCCATTTTAGGATATGATATCATCGAAACCATCAAACTGCTGCTCCAACTGCTGAATCTGTGTTCATAATGTCATTTGTTTGCTAATGCTGTAAAACAAATCTCCAAATATCTGTAATTTTTCTGAGGTTAAATCACACATAGGTGGACTATTTGTTAAACTAATTGGCTGTGAGGGGTTTTATTTAGATCCATCACAGTAAATGGGGCTGGATAGAAATGCATGCTATATTTGTTTTTTGTTCATAAATTCCCTTACAATTGTGCACTACTTTGTGCTGACCTGTTGCAAAATACACGACTCCAATAACATATGTTGATAATTGTGGCTATTATGACAGAATGTGAAAAAAGGTGCCTGGATGCTTCTGCAAGGCCCTTAACTAAACGTGACAATAACTTTATAGCACAACGTAGCGCTAGTTTGTGTTGATTAAGCCCGACAGTTTTATAACAAATCTAAAGAGGCATGAAATGAGCCGGGTTTCTGACATGAGACCAATTCACTGTCCCTAAAATAGGCTTCCTAATAAATCATTTACAGATGCATTTATTCAAGTATGTCACAAGTGTTCTGACCCTTGAGGGTTAATATCCTCTTTTTCAAACGAAGAACCATCCGCCGAGCATGTTCCATGTGATTATCATTCGGTCTACCTCGGGCCCAGTTTTGTTCTTTTCATGCTAATTTGTTTTGCTCTGTGTTGACATTGTTTGCACCTCCTCTACAGAACCTGACAAAAAAATATTCATCTGCTTCGAGTCAAAACAGTACTAAAGTTTAAGGAGGCCACTGGCAAAACATTTTGCATGCCTGAATTTGGGGTTACGGTGGCAGTTTAGTGGATGCCCTATATTAGCTTTAGTTTTACTCGTTTTCATCTGGAGGGTTCATATGTTACGTATGATCAGAGACAATATTATAACCAGAGAAAGCATACGTTTAGTCTCTTGCTTAGTGGAACGATAGCATGCTTTCACATCATTTCCCAAGGGTCTCGCTTTGCGTGATAAAGTGTCCAGTGACGGCATTAACGACCGATGATGTGCTCATCCGCTGTAAGACATCTGCAAAATACGGGTGAAGATGTGTGAAAAGCACCAAATGTTTTGGCATGATCTCTGAATTAGCAAAACCGCCGCTGCTGTTATGTAGCAGTGAACTTTTGGGGAGGATGGTGGTGGTGGTGGTGGGGGGGGAGGTTTGTTTGGTCATCTCCCAATTTCTCGACTATATTTGTAGTGCTTTGCCATTGCATGTTGTTCATTTATTAGCCATTCTGTGTTTATATATTGTTTTATAAATCTGTATTCTGTCTTAACTTTGTCAGTGTCCTGGATTCATGTGTCATCCCTGTAACCACTCAACTGTTTCCTCTTACAAG
Organism: Poecilia formosa; assembly: GCF_000485575.1. Classification (NCBI taxonomy): domain Eukaryota; kingdom Metazoa; phylum Chordata; class Actinopteri; order Cyprinodontiformes; family Poeciliidae; genus Poecilia; species Poecilia formosa. The sequence goes on from NW_006800001.1 coordinate 688,453, forward strand.
TCAGTCACCCTCCTCCGTAAATAAACTTGTCAGCCGATTCATTCAGTGCAGGAGTTCTTCAGTTGTTCTCTCTGTCTTGCTGGTTGTCCTTCGGCTTTCGGGGTTTTTCACAAAACCACGATTGCAACCTGGATTGTTTTAAACTTATGAATCATTGGGTTGCCAGTAGATATTAGCACGTTTTGAGTGAGTAACTATTTTCTTTCGTTGCTCATTTCAATAGCTTTTTACACATAATGTAAACAATAAGTAAATATGATCTCTATTCACGTCAAAGAGGGTATTTTTTTAAAACCACATTTCGGGCCAGTCTGACCTCCTTCCTGCTGGGCACAAACATCTGCAGCCAACACTGTGATTATGAGTCAGAACACTGTAATTAAATGCATATCTGAGATTTCAATTTTCAATAACTCTTCACAGAACTTTAATATTATAAGCCTCAGTCTTAGACAGTAGATTATTTGTTGGCATACAAACGATACTTGTTTTCCAAGCATCCTTTGGCAGTATTTATTTGGCCTCCATCATACTTTTATTAACAAGAATCTCACTAATGAGTCTAATTTCTATTACACAGTTTGGAATTGAATGCCATTCAACATTTTCAACATTTCTCAGTTTTATTTTCATATTTTGTAAATATTCACTTGATCGGCGTACGCTATCTGTGTTAACTGCACAGTGCTTTATTTTTTATTTTTATTTTCCCCTGATTGTACAGTGTATTATTCTTAATTGTGTTTCTATATATTTTTTGTTTCTTGTGTCTTTGCTGCTGTTGCACCTGGATTTTCCCTCTGTGGGACAATAAAGGACATTTCTATTCATTTGACAAAAACATTTTAACATTCTGATTGGATTCAAAGCCGTTTAAGTGCTCTGTAAACTCGTATTGTATCATGATTTTATACAGTACAACGAGCAACACCGGTGACGAATTGTGTAAGAGCATATTTTAGTTATATAAACATTAAACATTCGACTAAATTAGACTAAATCAGCTTAGCGGTTTGGCAACACACAAAGCACTCCTTCTTTGTTGTTGTGATTTAGACAGAAAGGTTTATAAATGATAATTTATGTATCTGTGCTGAAAAGTTTCATATCTGCATTTGCATTTGGAATTGATGCTTTGAGGAAAGTAGGTTAGCCTAAATGTTGACAGGCGGCTGGGAATGTCGGCTCACCGCTTTGTGATGGATGCAATGCTGGGCCGACGGAAGCTCAGACAGACATCCTTTTCCTTTATTCTTTATTGTGTCAAAAGCCTTTTTTGCTGCCGTATGCCTCTGTCTCCAAATCTGTTCATGTACATTAATCACAAGACACCGTCATCCGTCAGCTTTTTTTCCTTTTACCTTATGAAAAGTCAAATTACTAAATTACGATGCGAGTCTGTGACTCACATTCACAATGTCCTCTTACTACGCAGTTGTGAACATTATAGTTGACATGCAGCGCTAACATGAAGAGAAGGAAGTCTCTGTAACTTTAAGCAGGGACTTTCAGTTGAGGTATCTTTACAAAAAAACAACAAAAAAAAAACAGCAGGAATCATAACATCTGAACTGTAGCTGCATTTGCACTTTTAGTTTCCCTAACTTCATCAATTTTTCATCAAGTCTGCAAATCTCCTCCGTATGCCTATAAAAGGCCAAAATCTCCATTCTGAACATGAAGCAAAGATTTAAAGGGCCTAAAATAAGCACATATATCCAAAGCAAATACATTAACTTGTCATTATGGCCATAAAGTTTGATAAAATACTTTCAAGTTTTTGATGCATCACCTTTGAACGTTCACTATATTGTCCCTAAAGATTGAACTATGAATGAAATTCTCTCCTTTTCCTGCTGTCTGCTAAAATTACATGCTATTATTATCACATGTATAACATTGTCAACAGCATTTGTCGCTAATTTGATTTTGATTTAGGAAAACAGCTGTAGTTTTAAAGAAGGAAGTATTTGCAATGCAGTATGCTAAAATCCATCCACATGTGTTCCTCCAATTAACTCAGATTTAGTGAGTTAATCGATCAAAAGTTTACAAAACCATGACATCATTATCTGGGCTTTCTCAAAATGTTTTAAGGTCATTTGAACCTTTTTGAATGTAAATAAATGTATAAGTTCAGTGCATTTTCACTGAGGAATAACTTCTCTATTACTGATGTTGATTTCAGATCAGACTGCCATATGGGCGCTTTCTTAGATGCCGTTCCAGAAACCTGAAAGCAAACCTCCAGATGCTGACGAGGAAGCCAGCTGGCAGTCTGGCTCTCACAGGCTTATTTAAAAACTTAGCACAGCCTTAAATTTGCTTTCTTGTTTCTCCCCAATTGCTTCAGTCTGAATACCTGCTTGCAGTGTTATTCTTTTCGCTAAAGTTCAACCTGCACTGCACGAGCCCACCCGAACACGGCCCCCGCCTGCATCTCCCCCCCTGCTGAGTGTGCTGGAGGTGGCCTTCACCTGGGGACATCAATATTTCAGGCTTTCTCGGCGCAGGCACTCACAGGGCACGCTGATCATTCAGAGTCCCTGGAGATGCTGATGTGGAGACAGATACGCAGAAAGAGCGGACAGTAAATTACAGAGCCAGCATGAGAAGGTCGAGACATTAAGGAGGTGGAGAGGGCGGGACGTGAAAGTGGTAGTGGGTATTTTAGACAAACAGGAAACGGACGTGAAAGGAACTGAAAACTGGTAATAATTAGACGCGCTTGTTTATTTGGCTGTTTTGTTTCTCGGGGAATGTATACGTGAAGAAATCCCTCGGCTTGAGCGACGAGGGAATAATCACGATGATGATTGGCGATGTATATCTATGATTTCAAAAGAATCCATCTGATTAAGGAGAACATTAGGAAGCAAATCATCTATTGAAAACAAAGCAATAGCATAAGGGACGGATGAGGAAAACGTGTGCAGGAGACAGAAGACGTAACAAAAGGGTGAAATAACAGGATGGACGGGTGAATTTAGTGGAGCTTCAGCAGACGCTGATCAATGCCCCATCTGACTGCTGATGACAGCACGTCTCCTGCCCTCTCTTCCTCCTCATGCTGTCCTCCTTTTGTCTCTGCGTGAAAGAGCCCAACTAACCAACTGTTGCTGCGACTACAGCTGCTGCCACAATGGTGGTCATTAGGGGTCGTTACCATAGCGAGAAGGGTCTAGGGGGCAATCAGGGAAGAGCCTTCGTTCACGGTGATCACTGACGTAAACTCCAGTTGTTTGCTTCACATTCACACAAATTAATCTGGATCTCTTGTCGACCCGTGTGTAGATGTAGAATTCATGAATGTCCATTAAAGTATTTTCTATTGTTTTCAGCAGACCATTACTGAAAGTCGGGTATTGTGAGAGCAGCAACGTCTGGCAGCAGCTTTGCACAACCGATCATCATTTATTTCTGCATGGGATTCACGACGCAAATTTGACTAAATACCATAGATTCCCAACAGGTCCAGCAATTCACACCTGTTTTTGGGATCAGCAGACAGTCGAACTGCTGTTTACCCTCTCTAGTCACATCTTTAGCACTCCCGACGGGAGCAGGTCAGGATACTGAAGTGTCAAGTGTCGGTGCTGGAGGTCACATCAGGCATTGTCTTGTGGAGACAGTGACTGATACGTCTGTGTGAAAATATCAAAATAAAAGCACTTCCTGTTCTGTTGGTGCAATTTTTTTTTTAAATATTAAAATTGAAATTGTTAAAAGGGGAGAAAAGCCAGCAAGGGGAGAAAAGCCTCCAAAACAATATGCAGTGGAATAAAAACTCGTTGACAAATTGAACACAGAAATAACAAGTGTTAGCTGAGTCACTGAAAAGACTTAATAAAAAGAATGCCAATTGAATAGAAAGTCAAAATTTTACTTTTTTTTTACTATTCTTTGAGCATGAATGGATATTTATTTCTAATGTAATAAATATAACTTTTTATTAATATTCCAAGCAATACAAAGTGCCTCTAGCATATATATATATTTTTTTTTTATTACGCATAGTCCTCCTTGTAGCATACAGTGGTTGGTGCACTCTTGCAGTCCAGAGCTATTTGGACCGAGAAGCTAAACTTTACTCATAATGAGCCATGAAGAAAACATTTTTTTGCCCTCTTTGTTCAATAAAAACTAAGGTGGGTTTATTTTACATCGGCCTCATTTTGACTGGGTGGTACAGCACGAGTTGGTGCGATTCTGTACACATTATTGTCTGTTTCCATAGTAGAAGCAGCCCATGCAAACAACTCATGATGCATCATTCCTGGATTTCCTTCTGTTGCCGGTTTGTAGGAGTGCGGTTAGGACGGAGCTGCTGCCGTCAGACTGGACAGCTCATTCTGCTTGCAATAAACTCAAGGAATACTAGTAATACTAGTGCCTTTGAATCTTTGTCATGCTGGGATTTTTACAGGACAAACAAACCTAAATTACTTTTAAAAACCATAATTGCGAGGAAAAGTGTTCATTTAATGCAGATTTTTCTCTAGTCGACACACGTTCAAAATTGTAGATTCAGGCTCAATAAACCTTGTCTAATATTTGGTTAAAATTCTCTTGCTTGCAGTCATCAATAAGCTTTCAGCCATAATTCTGTCTGGATATTTCAGCACCCTTCATAGCATTTGGTGAAGTTGGCACGGAAGCAACTTTTAAGGATAGTCCATAAATTTAAAACAGGATCAGGCTCAGGGATTTGGGAAGGCCATTCAGAAAGCTTAACGTAAGCCCTTTTTTTTAAAATCCATTTTAAAACTACTTTTGATTTGAATTTGAGATGATTTTCCTGCTGGATCACTCTAAATGTTTGTATAAACCATGCGATCCAAATCACCATGCTCAGAAGAAAGTGAACTAGTTAGGATGTTGGGCGGCAACACAAATATTACCAAGAAAACCGTCGTCACTGCCCGTAGAGAAGCCAGCGTTTCATCAAAATTGAGAAAAATCAAGTGAAAATCAACTTCTTCCTATCTCAGTGGAAAATTGCTGATTCATTTACAAAAAGAATAGTTTGACACCCAGATAAAGAGGGAGCTATTTGGTTACAGTGACAAGATTTGTGCTTGACAGAGTCGAGGTAAAAAAAAATAAAAATAAAGTGTCACAACTGGTCGGCGTGCTGGTGCCAAAATCATACTGCGGAGCTGTTTTACTGTCTGTGGTGGGAAAACTGGGGGGGCGATCTTCTTGATTGTTCAGTTTCCCTTCAACCCAACAGCTAAAAACTTGGAAACAACTGGGTGTTTCAACGCAACAGTGATCTGAATACACAAATGAAATGAATGCTTAAAGTCTGACTCTGTGCTAGGAAGCCAAACATGAACAGTGGTCAAATATTCAATCACAATTAGAAGCTGGTTGGTGGCAAAAAAAAAAAGAAGTGTTGCTAAGGTACACATCCAAACATTAATGTATGCATCTGTCATTCAACGACATAATTAATGACGTTCATGTCCATGACAGGATAGGCATATGTAAACCTATGACACTTCTCTTCTGCTCTTCCGATCATAAAATACTCACTATAAATTAACAAGCTCCAGCTGATGGTCTGTTTATAGCGATGCTACCGTCGGTCACAGTTGTTCGTAGTAACAGGAATTTCAAATTAGAAATGAATCATGTTTGTGGTTGCATTTAAAAGCATTTTTTTTATTTTTATCAAAGCACATTAATGATTCAAAATAGTCGACTCAGTGTACAGGTAATTTGATTGCACTGAGGTTTGGCCATCTCCTGAGATTAAACGAAAAGTTTTTTTCTTTTGTTTTTTCTGTCTGAGACGGGGGCAAGACGGAATGAAATGCGGTCGATTCACAGACAAAAAGGCAAGACCTTCAGAAAATTGCCTTGACACCCATCACAAGAACCATGGGAACCATCAATGTCTGCACCAAATTTCGCAGCAATCCGCAAAGGACTTGTTGAGTTGCGTTAGCAAATATAAAAGCTCTGTCTGACTGCTGTTGTACTTGCCATCTGTATTAATCAGAAATCCCATTGATTATTGACTGTTTTATATGATTTCACACAAAAAAACAACAACAAATGTTTCAACAGCAAGCACATCTGCCAGCTGTGATGGACTATTTAAAGAAGCAAAGTATGCCAGAGCAAAGCTTCACTTATAGGGGACAAGAAGTAGAGCAGGAAGTAGAGCAAGAAAGTAGCACTCGCAGGGCAAAGCTAAACAAAGCTTCAGTTTTTCAGCAGCAACGACTGATCGGATGCAGAGCCTCGCAGAAGTATTCACACCCCTTGAACCTTTTCACGCAAAACAGTCTTTTAATGGTGGAGTGTATAAAAAAAGATAAACGGTCTGACAGACTAATTCATTTAGTTTCACCAACTTTACTCTGATGCCCAAAAAAAAACAATTCAGTCAAGATAACTTTGCCCATAGAAATCGTCTAGTAAGTGTACGCACATGAGGACAGCATGCGTAACGTTATGTGTGGTGGAAAATAATCTGTGCACTCTGGAGCACGGCTGTCTGTGGTTGTTTTCGTCAGCAGGGTCAAGAAAATTAATCAGTTCATGAAAACACCACTGGAGCTAATGTAACTGGGAAACATTGGAAGAAAACTGAAAAGGAGAATCAACTTCTAACAGGACAATGAGCAAAGGGAATGCAAACCGTTTGATCCGCGGTTTATGTGAGCTACTTATGGCAGAGCACATTTTGTGCTGGACTCTTTGTGGTCTTATAACCATGTTTGACCCAAAATTCTAAAATATGCATCTTTTAAGGGTCTTGTACTTGGCGTCGATGCAAGGGTTTATCAAATGCCTTACCTGGCCATGACCCACAGACAGAGCTCTGACTGATTGACTTGGAGGCCTCTTGCTAAGAGTATTCTTCTGTTTCTGATTGTGAGGACAAAGGTGGAGTAGAAAGACTCCACTCCTCTCTCATTGACTGCACAGTGAGACTTCGACTTGGTCAAAAGAGGCACCTGCTGCGATACTGAAAGGGTGAGAGAGAGTCGGCCTTCGCTCGGTATCGATCTCGCTTTGGGATCGTCTGAGCAGACTATTCTTTTTGTAAAACTTAGAAACGAGACGGGGGGGGGGAGGAAAGCTATGCACGCGGGGCTTGGGGTCTGAGAGTGCAGTTAGACATTATGACAAAACAAAACAGCAGCACGTTAACTGGAAGAGTCAGGCGACAGTGATAGGGGCGAGCAGCGGGGAGGCCGTGCGGCTCGCAGCGAAGCGCTTGGATCTGGCTCACACTGGCTGCCTCAGCTGAAAGTGTGTCATAAGAAAGCTAGGCTAATGCACCGTGTTAATGTTGCTTCAGTGCGCTGCTGCAGCATTCAGCACTTACTGTTACTGTCAGCACAAGTCATGCCCTGAAAACCAAAGTTATGCGCGTTACAATGAAGAGCTCAGCTTGTATACATGAGCAAACGAGGGTTGCTGGAAAATCAGACCTGCCTTCGCCTATAATCACTGCTACTATAGAAATAGTTTTTTTTTTTCCTCTTTTTTTTTCTGCTGTGCAGATAAATTCCCGAGGTCGGCAAAAGAAAAGCTCTGGGCAGACTGACAATAATAGCACCAGTATCACTCTGATGAAAGGTACTGATTACAATAAATCTTGTTATGAGCGACGCTACTAAAGGGGATGTATTATGCAAAATTGACTATTTCCTCGTTTCTGTACTTCCATCTGAGTCTCACGGTACAAGCGCTTAAAAAAAAAACAATCATCCATTTTCTGGCGCTAAGTTAATGTTGTTTGGTGTCTGGAAAATGAGCCATTTCAAAACTCTTAGTCATAGTCGGCGTGATTTCAAGCCCAAGAACACTGTACCAGTTGTCAAACATGAAGGTACTTGCACCACGATAAGGCTCTGTGGCAAAAGGACAATCACAAAAATCAAACTGCTTTCATACTATGCAAAGATGAACGTTAAGCTGTATGAATGGTCTTCCGAAATCCCCAACTTCAACATCATTAAAAGTATTTAAACTTCCCCTCTGCAAAGAAACCAAACAAGTGAAATGAGCTCAACAGTTTCTGAAATATCCAACCAGAGTTATGCCAGAAGCTTGCTAAATGTGGTTTAAATTCAAAGATCTACACGAGATTTACACAAACGATGAGTCAGAACTTTAGTTTCTCCTTCATTTTTTTGTCACATTTTTGGTTTATAGTTTTTTAATTCTTGCCTCAGACGTGTCAAAAGTTTCAATGGCTTGTTCGAAGAACCTTTTAGATTGTAGAAGTTGTCTTTTCAACGACCTTCCTCAGGAGGGAATCTGTTTGAAATGTACAGGCATTTGCCACAAAACATTTATTTTGTTTCCCATCACGCCAGTCTGCAATATTAATGGGACAACATGAAACAACTATTAGGTGTTTTTCCCACAGGCATTAAAAAAAAAAAAAGCAGATATGAAACCACTGCTGAAAAAGAACAATCTGGACAAGTAACCACTGCAGAATTGCAGACCGATCTCCAACATTCAAACTCATCAGCGAGGTTATTGAAAAAGCTGTTTCAGATACATTCTTACCAATGAAGAACTGCTGTGACATCCAAATGTTTTCACTGCACGGAATAAATAAAATGCAAAGAGAAAGATCTTAAAAAACATTTTTATTAAATCATAAAAATGCTACTGTATTAAGTGGAACTATGCCTCTGTTATGCGACGATGATATGTAAAAGTCACATTATGCAATAGGGGGAAAAAAGGCTTCCGCTTGACTGCTGTACAGCGTTGTTGTCTGGAGAGCTACTGCCTCTGGAAGCATTTTTTCTAATCTCATCTCTGGTTTTTAATTAGAATCCTTTATCTGTAAAGATATGACAATTTGGTGTCTCCAAAATTTAATTGATGTTGCAAACAAATAAAGCTCCCATCGAGACAATAGGGAGTAATGAAGACGGTGAGACACATCTCCAAACGACTATCTTGACGACCATCTTTTGGAAGTCGAATAACTTCGCTTGTCTGTACAATCAGATGAAACAACGTTCCATTTTCAAACACGAATTAGCTCACTCTGTGCTTTCAGTTCAGCAGTGAAAGCAATTAGTTCTTCCGTTTTGCTCACTTTGAAACACATTGCCTTTCAAACGTATTCCTCACCCTTGAACTATTTTTACGTTTTGTTACAAACACAAGCTTTGTCGACAGATTCTCCCACCTGAGCTTTGGATGTCAGCAGCTCCTCCAGGGTTACTGTGGCTCTTTTTGGTGCTTCTGTGACTAAAGCTCGCCTAATCCTTAACTTTCCATTCTGTGCGTGGACACGTTTTGGCTGGTTTAAAGCGACGCCATAGTACATTCGTTTTCGGATGATAGATTAAAGAGTGCTTCACAAGATGTTCAGAGTCAGGGATTTTGTTTTGTAACCTAAACCCACTTTATGCATCTCCACAACTTTTCCCCTGATCTTTCTGCTTTGTTTCTTGACTTAATGAGGCTCTTTGTTCACCAGTTTTCTCTAGCAAACCTCAAAGGCCTTCATGGAACAGCTGGATTTATACTGAGAATAAATTATACGCAGGTGGAGCCTATTTTATCATCAGGTGATGTCAGAGGCACTTTGTTGCCCTTGATGGTATTTTGGGGTATCGAAGTAAAAGTGGTTAAACACAAATGCGTGGCACACTTTTTTTTTTTTTTTTTTTTTTTTTTTAAACCTTTAAAACAATTTATCTTTTTTCTCCCACTTCTCAACTATGCTCTAATTTGTGTTGGTCTATCGTTTAAAGTAAAAAAATAAATAAATAAAAAATACACATATGAACATACATGTTGTGGTTGTAAGGATACAAAGTGTGAAAAAAGCAGCATGTATACATTTGCAAGCATCACAACTAACACATTTGGAATGTCAGTCGTGGTTGTTTGTGTTATAGCAGAGGGAAAACACTTAATGTTTGGAGCTGATAAGATCTCTCTTTTTTTTTTTTTTTTTTTTTGCAGGACTTCCCACCAGTAAACCTGCTGCTCCGTCGCCTCAGTAAGAAAGTCCTAGTCTGCTCTAAGAAGGTACATTTGTCCTTCTTCCTGCCATTAGGAGACTGATGACCTGTGTTCATTTGGCACCATGTTTAGCTGTAGCTTCACTTTGTTGTTAAATGCATGGAAGCGTCTGAGCTGCCAAAAGACTCGGCTCACAAGCTGCAGAAGCCAACTCCTTGCCTTGACCTTGTCTACTCTGAACAGCGATAAATCCTGAAGGCAGATGGGTTGAATGTGGCCGTCAAACAAAAAGACAAACAAAAAGTATGACTCTGTGGGAGGCATGGCTAGCTGTCCTTTGTGCGGGCCATGAAATCCCAGGGGGCTTGTGTTTGCTAAGGCCAAAAACTGACCAGAATAGAAATGTCAGCCTATCTTCAAGACGAACACCAAGTGTGAGATGAACGTAGTAGGTTTATTAGCGTTGTGTTGTCGCGGCATGGATGAAGGAGCATGTTTTGTCATGCAGATGCGTGCACAGCGTCGGCCGCAGGCAGAGAGAGACGATGGAACGCGGTCGCAGCGCTCCGAGGGGGCTCGTGATTTTTCACACTGGATTAATTTCATAATAAGCACAAATCTCAGCTGAGACACTATCTATAGGGGCAGGCTGTCACTCACAATGTGGAGAAAATACTTCGGATGCAGCACGCCCACCAAAGATGTAGAGATGAGGGGAGGAGAAAAAAATCCAAGAGATGGAAAAGATTGTGGCGACTGAAAATAAAGTAAAGAGTCAAATAGGTAAAGTTGCTTCTTTCGTTCTTTGAAAGTGTAGAAAAAAACGAGATGTGCAACTACATATATATATATAACACTTTTAAATTTGCAATGACAGTGATGGATCCTGCTTGGATTTTCTTTTCAAAGAAACAAATCGATATTCTTTTCACAGTGGTTGCATTAATGATTTTCTTTTTTTTCCTTCTTCTCTTTGCTTTTCTGAGATGCTTCTTGCACACAGAAACCAGCGATTCATTCATCAAGCACGACTGAAAGCAAAGGTGAAATGTTGAAACGCTACTGTCCATTATAACCTGGGTGTATTTCAAAAGTAGCATTTAGAAAAACAGCGTGAATAAACAGCTGAGCACATGCTGTCGACGAGCTAAGCTAACAATATCATGTACAGTGCATCTGAAAAGTATTCACAGCGCTTCACTTAATGAAATTAATATAGACTTGATCATGCAGTCTATTATTAATCAGTAGTTATGCATTGCCTCTGTACAGGCCCGTAGTTTTGCACAAAAACTGTTTATATGTGTGTGTGGGGGAAGAAAAGTCAAATGACAGAGGTATTATTCAGCAAAGGTGAGGCATGACTTTTATTTGCACTGTTAAACTGAGACTGGTTTACTGTGAATACATACTTTAATGTCTTCAGCTTTCTTCCTTAGAGAAATACCTCTCCACTGTTATGGCCACTGGGAGTTTCCATATTGATGCTGTTTATTAGATTTTAGTCTGTGTGCTGTTTTTTTTTTTCGCAGCTTGAAAGTTATTCAATACTTAATGTCAGGCAGCCGTGATGTGCCGGTAGCTATGATCTCATCGACTTCGTTCAACCCGAAATCTCTTTTCTTAGTGAGAGTCACGGCTGGGAAGACTGCTTTGAACTAACCGTGTGGTCATTTCTTTTCTCTGTTTTTTTTTTTAAATCCAGAAGATGTTGCATTTTGAGGATATACGTGCCTTACGCAAGTGCTTTCTTGCCACAAAAAGTTTAAAGATTTAAATAGCATTCATGCATTATTTGTTTTATTTATGGATTTTTTTTTTTTTACATTTATAAAAGAGCAATTTCTCACTTACACATAAACACATTGGTAACAAGCTAGTGGTTAAAACCCATCTCTGCAAGATACCTCAGAACCACAGGATTTTGTTGACGTATCATTGCACTGTCATTCTGTATACGAGCTTACTGCTGCCGTTTGGTGCACATGCCGCCATCTGTGCGTTCTCTGTGTGTTGGTATGTGCACTCTTCCTGCTGCATGTAGGCATTGCACTAACATGGTTTAATCCTATGTGGGGCTTACTGGATACAAATCCCTTCTAAAGCTTTTAAAGCTTCTGCCTTTTCATTTGCGTCTCTTTCTCGGTGACTCTCATCTGTCCATCAGGCAGCTAAGGTGACTGCAGCGTCGCTCTCCGTTTCACCCACTTATGTGACACGCGGTATTTTTTTCTGCCACATGCTAAGAAAACAGTTTGCTGCTCTAACTTTAAAACAAAGACCTGTTTGTCTGTGTTGGAGATGCAGATGCTATGTACCACACTGCAAGGCAACAGTGCTACCAACTGCGCCACTGTGCAGCAGTTCACTAAAACGAGATAAAACTCAAAGTAATAACAACGCAACACAAAAAAGAAAGACATAAAATTAGTGGAGTAATATAAAATACCAAAACTTAAATTCTCAGCAACTAACTATCTTAAAAAAGCCTCAGACAGGCAGCTGCGCAGCAGTCTGGTGGTTCTGGTTTTGTTGTTGCACCGCTGTTTACCCAACGGAAGCAAATCACAGTCGTTATGAAGAGGGCGTGAGGAGTCTCTGATGATTTCCGGCTTTCAAATGGATCCCGATGGTCGGGGCATGCCAACGACACTCAACGGCTTCCTCTCGTTATCCTCTGCAGGGACCCGTTTGTCGTTTTCCCCTCCGGTCTGCAGAGTTTTGTGAAGAGGCGGGCAGGGAGTTGATGCTTGTGTCGGTTCGCTCAGAAAGTGTAGTCTCTGCTGAGTCAAGTGCTGCACTTTGACCAGCTGAGATCTTCAGAGTATTAAGTGTCGTCCACTGTCTTTCCTACAAGGTCAGCGATGCCGGGAGTCTATTTTTTTATGTCATGAACTTAAGAGGTCACTGACTAGCTCCTTTCTCCCCCCCTACACACACACACACACACACACACACACATACACTAAACAACGTGATGTCGTTTTCTGCAACAGGTATCTACTTTCCTCCATGTACAGTGATTCATCATTTCCACTCCTGTGGATTCATCTGCAAACTTAATAATCCGGTCTGTTCTCATGCGTGTGGATGCACAGTTGAGCATTTTTGATTTATTGCCAGTGGTTTCATTGTCAAAATCGATTACATTTCTTGCCCATTACTGGTGCAAGCCAAATAACTACTTTAACAGGATTATAGGAGTCCAGAAAAACATGCTGGACATATTCAAGTGAAAGAAATCGCAGAGAAGTGCTGCTGCATTAGCTTCTCGAATGGGAGGAGTTATCCAAACAAGCTCCTACACAATATTAGGGAATTAGGAAAATGAATTATTATTAATGAATATTGTGACAACAATCTTTAATTTGATAAAGCTAAACTTTCCTAAATGCTATTTTTTTTTCTTTCCAAAAATTGAATATCCCTTCTTGACTTTCTTAGCTCAGGAAGTGAGATGTACATGAAATGAGGACAATGAAAGTCAATCCTAGTGCACAGATGTTTTATTGGCAAGCAGAATTAAAATGCACGACACGTGAAACATAATAGCCCACCAGATATTGCATCCGACCAGACCTTTCCAACATTGCACCCATGAATATTATGATGATGATGATGATGATGAATGCTATTTAATATATTGCACCCCTCTAATTTATAAATATCTTGACTGATTCTACAAAATCTCCCTGAAAAAGGACAAAAAGTAAACAAAAATTGGTTTTAAAAATACTACTAAAAGCGAGCCTGGATTACACTGTCCAACAATAATAATACTTAAAAATCATTATTATTACTTATCAGATGGTATCAATCTGCGATGGCAGCAGAAGAAGAAAACACTCAGCAGTTCAGATATGCCCTTTTCGTCTCATCTGCTCAACATGACTTAGGTTAAGAGAAGATATTTAAATTATTTTATGTTCTCTTTTTCATTATTAAAATGTCCCAGAAGGTGAAGTCAGCGTTTCACTCTTTGAAGTGGATGTTACTGAAGGAAGAGAAATCAGACGTTGCTATTTTCAGCATCGCCGAGATGCGAGAGGCAACTATTAAAAGAAACTATTTTCTGCCACGTGTCGAGACAACTGGGTCTACATTTGTGTCAAGGAATTACACAGTTAGACTGATAATTACAATTAGCTGTGAAAAACCAAGCTAGTTAGTTGCGCTAATTACAGTGCGGTTATTTGTTATTTTGAAACAAAATGTGGACAAATTCCTGGTACAGTCATGATGAAACGTCTGCAGGTGATGTATGTGATCAGTCGCTGCATCCAGGGTCCTAGTCTGCAAATCCTTTTGTCTTGACCGATGTTCAAATCAAAACGGAAAGCGAAGACACCGAGGAACGAAGTAAATACTAACATGTCCTCACGACAAAGTAAGAATACACCGAAAACAAACTGTCACAAACTGGGGCTAAAAAACTGAAAAAAAAAAAAAAAAAACCTCAAATTCTGAAAATCCACAAATGTAACGTTTTCTAAATTTCATCTCCAAAGCCTAAAACAGACCACACTTCCATTACAAGGTTGCTTCTCTCACTAATTTGAATAATCAAAATGGCTAAAAATGAAAGCACATATAAGGCTAGTGTTCTGGTTTCAACCTGAACTTTGTGGTCTGAATTTGGATGAGGCTCTTTGGTATTTTCTGTAAACATGTTTTCCCATCACAGTCTTTGTATTTGTGAAAGACGTAGATGGATTGTCATATTCCATAGACCTTCCTGCTGGCACACGTCATCTTCCAGGAAACTGCTGCGTTCTGCTGTCTTTGTAATAGGTACACCTGTTTTGTTCCTGCAATTCTCTCAATGTCTCTTTTTCTTTTTCTTTCTTTTTTTTTCCCCCCCTCCAACTCAACAGCTCCCTCCTCCCGCACTAGTATGCATAATTCAGCAGGGAGCAGAGCTTTTGCTGCATGTAATGGTGGGAAGCTGAGCTGTATAGGGAAACTCTACATCATAACATCTAAGGGCTGATGCCAGCAGGAGTCACGATCTGTCGTTTTACTCCTTCCCTTTGCGCATCTCTTGGCGACGTCTCACCTTTGCAAGCACCTCTGTGTTTCTGTGCTGAACTTTTCCTTTATCGTTCTTACTTCCTCCTCTCCAGTGTGACGAATGCCCTTCTTTCTCCCCTCTTTATATCGGATGACTGCTCTCCGTTTCCCTGTCCAGTCTGTTTGGCCATCTGGCCTTCTGTCCTGAGCCTCGTGTCGATCTGCAGTGTCTGTGCCCTCCGAATCCGTTTGACAAGATTAATACAGTGGACCTTGAACCGACATACGCCGCTCACTTCGATGGGGATTGCAGGGAGGAGCGAAGTTTAGTCCTGGCCTTGAGCTGAGAAGTTTGCTCAGATTTTCTTTAACTCTGACATTTCAAGTGAGTCGGAACAATGATGCATTTTTAAAAGGAGACTTTTCAACGTAAAAGACAGTGACATCCCAAGACATGAATGTTGAATCACTCAAATGTAATGGTCCTTAAAAACAGAACCATTTCATTTTGAGTCAGATACAGAACAAGCCCCTGGGGGAGTTTCCCATGGGTTGCATCATATCCTTTTAAATTGTTGCTGTTGTCTTGAAACTAAAGTTTCCCATCTTGCTTCTCAAACTAGGGAGCTGTTGGACGGTTTATCAACTCCCAGCATTGAGAGCTGTAAAACCAGATGGAGAAATTAATCATTTAACGTCTTTGAGTATTGTATTTAAGTATAAACATGTTCATCCCCCAAGAGGCTCGGTTTTCCTGCCACTGTAACTGGCTGACTGAATTTTATATTTTAGTCTCAATTAACCATTACTTGAGCCAAAATGCAGTATTTTTCTAACAACCTTACACTAGTTTCTCAAAATGGTGTTTTTGTGATGTTCAAAATTGTTGTAGCCTCTCTTACTGAGTCTTCTCAGGGGGTTAATAGGAAAAGTCTCTAATAAGACTATTTTTAGAAGTCTCTAATAAGAGATAAATTACAAGGCTGTACAAGTTAATCCCTTTTCTTCTTTTATCTTGAATCGTATAATTATTCATAATAAAGTCAAATGGTCAAATGCAACTGCTGTTATATTTGAAGTAACTACATGGGTGAAAATATCTTCGTTGTGCAAAGCGTGTCTTAGCACAATGCATTGATGTTTCTATGCTGAACTTTGACCTGATATTGGCCTGATATTAACCAATATCATTGATTGGTTGATCAACTCTTGATGACTGTCTTTATGACCACATTTCATTACTTTTAGAGTTTCCACTTTAATTCTTGTAGAGCAGGTCCCGTTTTCATTCTAACTCTCAGACATTTATTCTATGTTATTTACAGTTTTACCTCAAAATCACTCATTGCCCCTTGCAGGAGTTAAACTCATTTCCCCCCCCCCCAACATGTTTCTTCTAACTGTAATTTACCAATGACGTTGCTGAGTGGCTCGATCACAGCCCTCCATGGAGGGAGGTAAAGATTGCAGTGATGGCAAGGAGCGCTTTCAACCTCAAAGGTTTGGAGCTCATCATCAACGATAGATGATGAAGAATACAAGTGGAAGCATGAAAAGATCGTCGGCAATAAATTTCACTATGTCGTTTTTGTTCAAAGATAGTTAAACCAGGTCATTTTTTTTAGTTCGAAGAGGTACTTCCTAGGTTGTTTTATTCTCTATTAAAACAAATTTATTGGTTGGATGAAAATTTTGTAAATCTAATAGCTGTAGTAGAATAAATAACTTGGGATTTCACTATATTGTTTGTTGTTATGTATTTAGGCATGATTTGTTTTTTTGTTTTTTTCATATTTTAGTAAGAGATAAGCAACTCTAAGTATAAAACTGATCTTAAAGAGGAAGCCATTAGATTCTGAAAAGTGCAACAAGTTGAAATGTTGACATTAAAAGTTCTTTAAAAAAAAAGAAGCTGAATACCACTAAATGTGTTTGAAACATTTAATAATGAGACACCTCTGGCAGCATGCTGCAAACTCCATTTAGTGTGGACAGTGTAATAAACCCACTTTTAACTCAGCCTGGACTACCATCAAGGAAGTGTTGCGTTCAAGAAACCAATTATTGTTTTGCTTTCACCTAACCGAAAACATCAAATTGTATTTGCCTCTTGTGGTTGTTTACAATTTTACAGATGTCCAGTGTTTCTGCTGGCTAATCAAACAGCTTTCTTAATAACAGTAATTTAAATAAGAATATACAAAAACAACCGATGCATGAATTAATTTGTTTTTCACCCACTACAGCTCTTGCTCCGACAAGAGCTAATTGCAGCTCGAGTCTGAGCAGAATTTATTCCATGATTTACTTGGTGTCCTTGCTGAGGCAGAGATTATCTGTTTCCTGTGAGCGAAAGAGTTCACGTCAAGTTAACGGCAGTCATCCAGTTATTATATAATTATCAGGCAGGAGCTTGCTTGAGCTATGAAAAATAGTCCAATTTCCCTCTGCTAAAGCATCTAATAAGAAAGACAAATGATTTGGGGTTATTAAAGGAGCAGCATTATGTATTTTTGAGGCACGCAGAGCCAATTTATAACACAGTCAAGTAACTGTTACCTTCCAACAATGTTATTTGTATCAAAAAATAAAAGAAATACGACTTCCATTTGCAGGCCTTGAAATTGGCCTCTTTCTCTTTAAGGAGTTCCTACTTCCTGGGTCGTCACAACAGCGCTTCTCCATGAAGCTATTTGCATCCCTTCTTACCTTCCAAGAAAGTAATCTCAGCATTCGATCACTCTACATTTTTTGTTAGTACTTGGCAACACGTTTTACCTTGTTGACCCCAGTCATGTTTAAATAAACTCCCCTGCCACCTTATATCAGGTTAGACGTGGCTTTATATGTTTTTTTTTTTTTGTCAGATCACAGTTGTCTCCCTGGTGTCGGTTTTTAGAAAGCTTTTAAAAATACCGCTTGCCCCTCAAATGAAGTAGGACATGAAAAGTGACCCAGTAGTGCCACTATGCAGTCCTGATTTCCAGCAGAGCAACATTTCATTATCCTCATGATGCCTCCTCATGTGTTCGCACTTGTCTCAAAACTGTACGTTGAGCAGTTTCTGTCTTTTTTTTTTAAGTGTTATTATTACTGTTCTTCCTAGAAGAGAATGATAATAATAATAATAATAATAAACATTTGGAAGACGTCATGCACTGGTAATCCTTCAGAACGAATAATGGGTTCAGATTAAGCCCCCGCAGCTGCCATGCAAGGCTAACTTTAGCTTTATCAGCATGTCACTTCTGAAGAGCTTTTTAAATAAAGGAGCTTATCAAAAAAGTGCGTAGCTAATACATTTCATCACTCTGCATCAGATTGCTTTGCATTAACGCTGGAGATGGAGAAGCTCTTCCACAACTGTAATCAACAAGCACATTCGCTAAGAGTCCTGCGTATATCAGTCTTCTTTCTGAGGCTGTTTTTTATTGCAATAAGGCTAATGGACTTAAATGGTAAATGGATCCTGGAAGGGCTGGGAGGAGATGGGATTAAGGCCACATCAACTGGGGGCAGCTAAAGCTTTTGCATCACCAGCACGTCACTTGAGGATGTCGGCATGTCAAGCGATGTGAAAAGCCTTTGAAAAACGCTCCTGACCACGCTATCCTGCTTTAGAGTCTCTCCGTTTCTCATCATGTCAAAATCTCACGCTCATCAAGAAAATGATGCCGACCGATTTATCAAGCTAAAAGCGCCACATCGCAGTCCTCCGTCATCCCTTTTCACACTTTCTAAAAATCATCTGAATTTCCGTCACTGTAGGACTTGATCATGTTTTCTCCCTCTCGGGCCTCTAAAGCGAACCCGTCGCATCCCTGCCAGTAACGCGCAGCACTCGCTGTGGGCCCGTCAGAATGGCAGGTTTGAGCCTTTCCGGAACTGCAACACGTGACCGCGTCTGGTTTAGGGGTTTAAAACCACCTGCTGTCTGCTCCAAATCTGGCTTTAGATAGTTGGACGGATGGAAAGTTTAATACGATGGCAAACGATGGAAGGATGACGCATGTAAAAAAAAAAAAAAAATGGGGGAGTTAAAGTGAATGAGCATGGCAAATTTTTGTTTGTTTTTTCTTTGCATCTTTCTAAGCCACAGTTGACCATGACCTTCTGTGGTCTGTTGCATGGGAGTAAAGAAGCACATCTGGTATTTTTATGTGTGTGTTGTTTTTTTTTGTGTGTCTTTTTTTTATTATTGGGTTTGTGTGCGAGTTAAGCATCCCATCTGGCCACACACACACACACACACACACACTGAGGCCTAAAGCAGACTGCGAGAGGATGGTGTTGCTCATGTTTTTGAAGATGCTCACATCTGTTTAAGACCAAAGAAAATAAACAACAGCCCAAATGCAAATACGTCACGTTTTATGAGTCCCGCTTCTCTGAAAGGGACTCGTCTGCATTTTGGCTTTGCATGTCCTCGCGTATCAGTTCCAAAATGTTATATCTTATACAGCTGGATGCATCACTTTGGCCTGAAGCAGGCGGCTAACCCAGAGGAAAAGAACGGCAAAAAATAGCATTCAGACACAAAAACACAGACATGTGTGCTCTGTTTGTGCTATAGGCTGGAAAACTCGGCTCCTGATTAATACATGCTCGCTCTCCTTTCCCCTGTGTTCCCTCCCCATGCTAAATGTTAGCATTATAATGAACATTTCTTCTCTTGTCAAAGTCAAAGTATACTTGTGCAGCACATTTACAACAGCCTCAGCTGACGGCTGCGTGTTGTCTTGTAAAGTCGACGTCTACACGTTGCCATAAGCGTTAAGGCCTTTAGCCCACGTTAATGAACCTCCATCTCTGTCACAGAAGCAGGGAAAAGTCGGTGCACAGTCATTCGTCTTCCTGGTGAATGACGTCACTGAGAAGGTTTAAAGCAGTCGAGGGGATAAAGAGGGACGGTTTGGATGCGTTTAAATGTTACGACTGTCTTGTTTAATTAATCTGATCATGTGTGATTAAGAACATGCAGGATTTCTGTCTCTACATGAACACCCGTTTTCTTGGTGTGGCTTTGTGTTTGCTAATAGATGTGGCATTAAACATCTTCATAAATATTTCAATTACCTAAAGCCATGGAGCTATGTCATGATGCTCTGCATTATGAATTCGTTTTCTTCCGATTTTGAAGGAAAGTTTTACATTTTCTACATCAGCTAATGTTGGTTTGTTTTGATTTGCTTCGGGAACGTGACGGTTCTGGATTTGTCTGCAGACTGAATCGGTTTATTGTTAGAAGAGTTGACGTGTTGTGGTGAGGCGTCTTTGAAAGTGGACCCAAATGCAGAGGGGCTGAGACGTCGATGGTAGATTTGTCCATAGATGTTTTTTAACAGGTTGTCTAACTCCATATTCTACTCCAGATTGGATTAAAAAAAAAAGGATGTGAAGTGTTTCCATATTTGAGATTTAAAGAGCGACGATGTCAGTTTGCAAGGAGCTCTCCTTCTTTGCAGTTTATTTATTCTTGTAATGCTTAAAGATTGTATGAGCTACTTGTTCCCCTGTCAAAAAAAGGGGGCATGCCATTTTTTTTTTATTTTAATGCCAGCTCAGAGGAATCGAGGTAAGTGCTCACACCAAGAAAGAGAGTGTGCTTCTTTTGCAGCAGTTGTACTCTGTCTGATCTCTTTGCTCTCAGTTTTTCATTTTTCGCTGCTGTGTCACTGAATGACCGCCATCAGTGCCGACTTTGGACCTTCCCAATATATAGGTGCCAAGACGAGACAGTTCCTCTCGTCTCCAGCCCCCCTGGCCCCCAGCAGAGGCACACTGTGTACTTGGCACAGGAAGCGGTGCTATCACATTTTGTGTCACAGCCGCACAGTTATATTAAATGTGCGAGGAGACCGAGCAGTCTGGGAAATATGAGTCAGGCTTTGGTTTTGAAAACTCTGCAAAAAAAAAAATAAAAAAATCATCTCATCCTTGTTGAGCTTCAGAGAATATTTCTCTCATTTTTATCTGCTACGGTAAAAATAGAAAGGGAGAATAAGATGTCAAAATATGCTGCTGAGCTTACCTACGCCTCCTTGTTGGTTAAGTCTTGCCCTCAGCTGATGCAGAAAGACGTCCCAGCCATACAGAAATGTTTTTCTTGATGTTTCATTAAGGGTTTATTTTTATCCTCCTCCACTTCTTCTCTTTTTTCCTTCCATACTAATCCATTATTCTTCAACATCCTGAGAGCAGTTTATCTGAGGGCACAAAGTTGCGGCAAAAATAAACTAAAACAAATAAGTGAATTCAGGCCAAGCCTGCTTTGGCAAAAAAAAAAAAAAAAAAGTTGCAGAGCCGCTGTTCTATTTAAGCAATGACTGATTTAAATCAATCAATTAAAAAAATAAAAAATAAAAAAAAATAAAAGTGATTTACAATAGCAGGCTATGCTTGACTTTTTTGTACACTAGTTCTGAATTTCTTCTAAGTGTTGAAGACAAGAAGATTCATTGATCCACTGAACTTCTCATTGAGTCTTATTGACCTTTTAATGTCTAGAAATACTGACAATTATTTGAGCTTAGTGTTTTTTCTTCTTGAATGTGTGCAGAAAATTTGTACATTTGTTATGTAGAAGTTGTCGGAATAAAGTCGGTGGATCAAGTTGTCAAATGAATATATTATACGCCCGTCACTGCGCTGCACATCTCCCATGTGTTTCTATCATGCGAATCTAAGTTAATTAGTCAAGCATCGCATGTAATACTCATGTGTAATTTGATCCCCACCTAAGCCAGACTGCCAGATTTTTTATTTTACTTTTTTTTTTTTTTTTTTTTAACACTACTTGGCTAATAAGCATCACTTTCCAGTAAGCTGATCTGAGTTCCTATTAAATCAACCAAAACACAGAGCTCAAATAGGATTTTCAACTCTCGGTTTATATATAAAAATCCCCTAAAGTTCATCTCTGCTTTATAGAATAAACTCGGACTCGAACTGCGAGGTACATTTCTGTTTAAGAAATGCAGCAGAAGCAAATCGGGTCCACTTCATCTAAAGTCAGCCAGCAACGGCGGACTGGGAGCTTCCCCTCTTCCTCTGAGAGCAGCTGTGGTAAAGACGTAAGCTTCTCAATTAGCTTGAGATTGGTTTGAGTGAGTCAGGCTCATGTAATAATGTCAAAGTGGTTAAGCCCCCGGGCATCTTTAAAGAGCTTTCAGCTGCCACACAGCAAAGAGGGAGGAGGGAAGAGGGAGTAGGAGCGGGGAGAGGATTGAAGGAAGCAGAGAGTGACACAGAGACCTTTTTTCGGAACAACTAGTAGATGGAGAGGGCGGGGAGAGGGGTGGAAGCTATCTTATTAGGTTAAAGTGACACACAGTGGCAATTAAGTATGTGCGAATAGTGAGGACAGAGGAAAAAAAACGAGGAAGTGAGTGATCTCACACCAGCTCAGAGTCAGAGATGAGTAAGCTTTATTTTTCGTGGATTTACCGATGCCTGAATGCCTCTAAATCCCTCGGTGAAAATACGGTGATATATTTCCAGCTCTTCAAAGGAATTTCCCTTCTGCTTCTGGGTTTACATTAGAGAGAGTTGTGTTGTCACGGGCGACGTGTTGAACTCTACTTTGGCATTTTTTAATGCGATGAACGAAAAGTGTGGGGACGGTGACAAAGGAAGCCGGCATGTTCAGCGGAGAGGTTTACTTCTAAAGCTTCTGGTGCGTTTCGGTGAGATGAAGAAGATGAAGATTATGTATCGAGCCTCAGATCTACAACGTGCAATATGCTTTTGTTCCATCTGTGTTGTTGTGGTAATTTTCATCTGAAATTAATACATTTTGCCCCCCTGCAACTTCAGATAATTATAGCGATANTGGTAATTTTCATCTGAAATTAATACATTTTGCCCCCCTGCAACTTCAGATAATTATAGCGATATGACGCCTTTGGCTGCACAGATTTTTATTTTACTTTTTTATTTTTTTTTTTTTTTTTTAGGCTAAAAGTGAAACTGTTCTAAAATGGAGACTTTTTGCCCTGCAAATTTGGTGTGCATTATGTAAATTAGTGCTCACAGTGTTTAGTCTTATCATGCTGATTGCTTTTTTTTTTTTTTTTTTCTTCCAGCCAGGGTAATTGCACCATCTCTCACCTGTGAATTCTCAGGATTAGCCAGACTCGCATGAGATGTGCACAGCTGTGTAATAATCAGCCACCAAGGTCAGAGAGCACGAGGGAGAAAGACGGCACCCTGTGCTCATCTTGTTTTCTCCTTGAATCAGTTCAATCATCCCTCACCTCGGCTGCAGAACGCTTCTTCTGACAAATTTGATAATCAGTGAATCTCTTACTGTCGTCCCACGGCTGATTTACGGACTCTGAAATTGGCTTCTGGGAGACGAGGGTTGAGGCCGAACCCCCCTCCCCCGGCCGCCTCGGTGAGGTTACACAGTCGAGGACGACTGCGTTCAGATTGATCTCCGTCCTCTCCACTGGGTACTCTACATTAATCAATAGCAGTAAATCATGCTTTCTTTGTCATGGCTGGACAGTTAAGACCACAGGATCTGCATCCAGAATCTTGTGATGAGCAGCGAGTTAAAACTTTAAAATCCTACATCTACTTAGACCAAAAATCATTAGCGTATTTTGTTAACGTTTACCTCTGTTGTTAAGCATCGACCACAGCATTTTAAGCAGTTTTGTGGGAAAAGCATGACCAAAACATGAAGGGGCAGGAACTATGATATGTCTGACACTAAGCCAAAGTGTGCATTGGCCAACTGAGATATCTGTTTTGTATTTAAAGTGACAAGAGGCCCTAAAACGGCTCATTCTGACAGGAACTCAAAATAGACAGAACAGAACCACTTGAAATCTGATCTGAGAATGAGTTTGTGCATAAAATCTAATGAACATGTGTTTTACAGCCCATTGAAGTACCCTAACCTGTTCAAGAAAGCATAATAGGTCAACTTTAGGCAATGATGAGGAACATAATCAATTTGTGCATTTGTGATCAAAGCACAAAAACAAATATAACCCAAAACTCAAACACCCCTGGATCACGCCAGTTTGACTTCTACAATTCACAAAGATAAAATTTGCTGTAGATTGAATGTGTATGAATAAATTAAATTTAAATTCAATCAAGTATAATTAACACTTTGGATTTGTTGTAGCTGTTTTTAGATCAGAACTGAAGAGGCTGTTTGGATGAGAGGCTAAATATCTTTAAACAAAAGAAGAAGTCCAGTTACTTTCAGCTTAGGACATGTGACTGTCATATCCTGGATGAAAGAATTTTAACCAGCCCGCTTCCTTGAAGTGGTTTAAAATATCTTTCTGGTGTGATTACGTCTCATCATTTTAGCTCATTATCTTATCAATTGCATTGTGACTTTTGCTTCAGTCGAAAATAGCATATTCTTCCCTCTCATTTTCAAGTAGGTAACAGCAGGAACCTCTGTCGAGACCAGGTTTCTTTGATTTCAAGTGATGGTTAATCATATAACGCGTGTTTACAGGCATGCCGAATGCATTTTGTTCACTTACATTAAAAAGTTAAAAACCGTCGCTTCGTTATAAATCACTTCTGGACCTGTTTTCATCCTCAAAAAGGTTCTTTATTTATTTATTTATTTTAAACTGGTTGGTTTTGGTTAGCTGATGAATTTAGTTTGTTGATGCCGTCAAACTAGCCACTGGGCATGCTTCATGCTTCATGCTTCATGCTTCATGCTTCATGCTAATGTCCTTGCTGGTGATGTTGTCAAGGGTGAGAAGAAACTGCTTTGATTGTGACATTTGACCCTTCAGTATTCAGATTTTGATAAATGAAGGCGCATTAAAAAAAAAATCATTAAAGGGCCTATTGAGTCGTTAGGCAGCCGAAAATGGAGGCTAAACTTAACCGGTGGTTCTTAAACCGTGTCTACAATGAATAAGAGAGCCCTAAAACTATTGTTTTTAAGCTTTTAATGAATAGGAAATATAAAAATAAATTGAATTTAACTGAAGTCTTACAGACA
>NW_006800001.1:713581-826626 GCF_000485575.1 Poecilia formosa
AAATTGTTTCACAGCAGCAGGGACGGCTCACTTGGTAGGGTGCAAATCATGCTTTGATTGTGACATTTGACCCTTCAGTATTCAGATTTTGATAAATGAAGGCGCATTAAAAAAAAAATCATTAAAGGGCCTATTGAGTCTTTAGGCAGCCGAAAATGGAGGCTAAACTGAACCTGTGGTTCCTAAACCGTGTCTACAATGAATAAGAGAGCACTAAAACTATTGTTTTTAAGCTTTTAATGAATAGGAAATATATAAATAAATTGAATTTAACTGAAGTCTTACAGACAAAATTAATGTACTCTCCATATTTTATTTGACAAGTTTATAGTTTTGAAATAAAACCAGAAGGCAGTTTTAGCCTCGTTTTGTTTCACTCTTGTGGGACCAGCAGAAGACAAGACTCAGCTGTTGAAGCAGGTTCAGTGTTAAGATTTTGTACTTAAATAACCAGAGTGTGACAAAAATAGGAGAAAACAGATTTTGTCCAGGAGCATGAATACTTTTTAAGGCAGTGAAGAGTTTCAGAAATAAAATCCAGTTTGGCCTCTAAATTTTTGACAGTTTAAGCTTTAAAATGAAAGTTTTGTGATAATTTAGAACCCCTTCATTGTTTGTCGTGAACAAAGATCAAAGCTGGACCAGCGCTGAAGCAGAAATCTCCAGCTGACGTTTGACGGCTTGCAGAAAGTATTACAGCTAATGCAATTAACCTCAGCAGACTCATTTCACATAAAACTATTGATTCCCAATTTAATGTGACAGTAAACCCTAAAATACAACATCAGCTCAAATAATTGCACTGCTCAAATTCTTACAACGTTAGAGGAGTAGACTGCCACCCAGCCAAGTGTTGATGTCTGCTTTTCTGGTGCTTCGATTAGTCTACTCG
Source organism: Poecilia formosa (assembly GCF_000485575.1). Lineage (NCBI taxonomy): Eukaryota > Metazoa > Chordata > Actinopteri > Cyprinodontiformes > Poeciliidae > Poecilia > Poecilia formosa. Next base: position 714,474 of record NW_006800001.1, read on the forward strand.
TGAGCCCAAATCTGCAGCCCGGCATCAAAGGCACTCGCTGCATTGCTCACTGCAAAATTGTAGATCAAAGTCTTGTTGAGCTTCACAAGCTGCCTCAGCTTCAAATGAAATCTCAGGTTTTGCAAGCACAACTGACACAAGCAAGCAAGCTGTGCATCATGGGAAGGCAACAAATTTTTAACACATCAACCCATAAAACATTTATTTTTTTATTTTTTTTTTGTGGCTGTCTTTATCATCACATTGCATGTTACACAAACTGTTTGGTTCCAACAACACCAGGGAGAGCCTGCACAGCCAGGTGTGATCTGACATGCCAGCCATGTCACAGGCACAGTGAATCGATTGAAAGGAAATTTAAAGGTTACATCAGAGCGCCACAGAGATTTCTGCACATTTGTATGCAGCCTGAGTTATGTTATTTATTCATTTTTTCTCATCTGGGATGAAGGGTCTTGCGCTGATCACTAATCAGTGCTTCAACACTGCACAGAAAATCAAAACATAACACCAAATGCACTGACTTTGCACTGGTCAGTTTCCAAAAATGTTGGGATTCAAAACATATTTCAGTGCCTTGCATAATATTCATGCCGCTTTTTTTTTCCCCCACATTCTGTCAGGATTGCCTATTTTAATGTGTCTTATTGATATTTTATGTGACCAACTAACACAATACAAAGCTGTGGATTGAAAAACAAACATAACTGATCTTTTATATTTTTTAAAACTGAAAATGAGAAAATCCGGTTTGCATTCTGACGTCATTGCTGGCAACTACTTTGACTAGACCTTTCTGACATCAGTTTGCTTTAAATTAAACTTTTAAATTAAAGTTTAGAGGAGTTGTACTGGAAGATGGACATCCAGCCCAGCCTGGAGCCTTTTTCCAAGTTTTCATCCAGGATTTTCTTATCTTTTGCTTCATTTATCTCTTAATCACTTTCTCTGGTTCTGCTTAAGCAAAAATATCCCTACAGCATAATACCAACACCATGCACACAGGTGGACTTTATTTAGTGGTATCAGAGTAAAAAAGGCTTAGTACAAATGGACACTGTCAGATATTAATCAGTATCGGTCCTGATATTGAAAGAAAATCCTTGATAGGGAATCGGTGACACTGCGTCTTATCCATCTGATCTGTTCAGTCTACTTCTATGCTTTGTGTCGTGAGTGACTTCATGCTTTATTATTTATTTTACGTTATACTTGAAATTCCTAATTGCACTCTCTGAACCATTTGAAGGTTTATTGCAGTTTATTTTTACGTCGTTTGACCAACGTAGTCAAACTGAACATTTTCACATTGGCTGTTCCATTACTAGTTGCATTGACTGAAGAAATCAGAGTTGTTTTGTTTTTACATGTTTGACCGTCTTTGTAAAGCAATGGTGTATTGAAGTGTGCTCTACTGGTGCAAAGTTATCACATAAATGTCTAATTCAGTACATTTATGTCTATGTTTAAAAAAAGAAATGTTTTAAGTAATTTCAAAAATGTTTTTCCGTATCGGATTGGTATTGGCCGATACTAAACCTCAGATATCGGTATCGGTATTGGAAGTGGAAAAAGCGGATCTGTCTGTCCCTAATTAAGATTTTTTTTGTATTTCTATTTGTATTGTATTCACATCTTTGTCAGCATTCAGTTTTATTAAGCAGTTTGGTCTGCTAACAAAATGGTTTTCTGTTCTCACATAAATAAAATGGTGATGTTTTTTGTTGTTTGTTTTTTGTTTTGTTTTTTTTCCCCAGTGTGAGCAAATCAAATATTCTTGAAAGAACGGCTGCACAGTGGAATGCAGAAAATAAGATTACTGCTGATCCACAGCAGGAACTTGCGCTGTGGCTCAGAGATTGTCCAGATTTGTCAAAAGAAAAAAACAAAAGTTCACATCTTATGAAAATAGTCTTTGGGTGTACAGTATGAGCTTGCATGGCCAATCGTCCCTCTTTCTTCACCTCTAGAAGTGTGCAGAAGCTGCTTATGTTTTGGCACTGTCTCTGAAAATAGCATGATAAATATAACTGGATTTTATTTTATTTATTTATTTTTTTCATTTTTTAGATGGTGGATTGAAAAGAAGAGAGAACTTCCAAAAGAATAATAATAATAATAATAAAAAAAGTTTATTGCAATTTGCTTTCATTTCCAGGTCAAAGTAGGATATAATTAGGACTTTGATACATCCTGTCTTTGGGGATTTCAAGCTCACAGAAGCTTAAATTAACTGCATGTCAGTGAGTCACCCATCAGGCTTCCAATATGTCATGAAGATGTCTGGCATTTGATCATCTCTATAGCCTCAGCATCCTTTAAAATGCTTTATATTCAAGGCTGCTTGTGGGGGAGGGGGGGACAGAAAGATGAAAATAGCAGCTTTCATACAGCAGGTGAATTTATTGCCGCTATCCAGCATAAAATTGTATGAGACTTAAATGAAAGCATATAAACATGCACCCTGACCTTTCGCTGTCATGCTGGTTTAACGGAGCCATTGTTCCAGCTCAGCAAACGCGGCACTCTGCCCTAATTCTGAGTGGTCGTTCTTTATCCATGAATATCCCATGGGTTTTTACAGTAGCCCACTCTGTTCTTGCCCTACTTTCCGACGACGTGCCACTCTTCCCTCCTTGTTTGTCTGTTAAACGTGACGTGCTCACTGCCCTTTCACCGACCTCTCCGAGGTATCAGACGGCAGAGGGAAGCGGAGCAGCTCGGTCTGTGTGCATCCGTCTTCTTTGGCTCTGGGAAATTCAATTCGCTCCTCTCGCGCAAAGACTCCTGACTGACACCGACGCACCTTTCGTTTCCCATAAATCTGAGCTGTCTGGTCAGGCGCTTCGAGCATGTCATTTGTTTCACTTAGGGTGCTGTCGCCTGGCCCTCTCTCCCGTCTCTCCCCCCCCCCATTCTCTGCTCTTAAACAGCATGTAACTCATAAAGGAGCCCATGACGCAATGTCCCAAGTCTAACAATACAGCAGGGACGCAGGGAGGGAAGGAGGTTCGACCTTTTTCCCTCCGGCAGGCCTTCGAAACTGATAAACAAGGTGTTGAATTACGTATCGCTGCCACAGAATGCCAGGATGTTGGTGTTACCTTCAGCCATATTTCAGGCAACATTTATTGCTAACTCAATTTATCAAACCATCGGCGATGCTACGGGCGTTCAGTGGGTCATAATTGAATGCGCCCGATTCGGTTATACATGTGAATCTTATGTCTCCCACTGGGGCTTTAAAATTGTCTACTGAGCTTCACCCTGCAATAAAGTCAGCGAAGAGAGCTTAATAAAAGTAATTGCAGTTTAATGGATGCTACCTGCCAGATTAAGAGGGAAACCGGGGTTTCATATTGCGTCGTTATTTTCACCGAGACCCTCTCCCCCGCTCTCTCTGGCTATTTTTATTTAGTGAGGCCCCATCCAGACATGGGAAATAATCTTGTTACCAGCGAGAACACACTTTCACACGCAGTGGTCGGCCTTATGTGATCACTCGTAAAACCTGTGGCTTACTTGCTTTTATCCACGAGGATACCGAGCAGGCTTGCTGAGTTAAGAGAATGCTTTTGGCGTTCCTGTAATGGCTTTGCTGATGAATTTGTCTTGCTATTCTTTTTTTTTTTTTACACGGCTTGGCTGGAGGTCTAACCAGGAACTGTGCTGCCGAAGGCACTGAGAAAAGCCGACATTGCTAGACTGCGCCTAACTCTTTCACAGTACTGGCTTATCTTTCTGCTTGCTGAGGTTTTAAGGAGACGGGGTTAATGGCCAGTCTGACCTCAGACACAAATGGAAAGCTTTTTAAAAAAATAATGCTGTACATTTGAATATTTGTTCTAAGTTAGCTGACTTACAGTGCCTTGCAAATGTAATTACACCCCTTTAACATTAACAATACTGCAGACGACTTGAGGCTGGAGCTAAGACTCACATTTCAGCATTTCGGATAACACACTTGAACATAGAGCAAACAAGCAAGAAAAATCATTTCTGCTAAGACGAGACCAAACTTAAATGTGTCTGCTTAGAGGCAAAATCTTACAAACTGCAGAACGATTAACGACAATCATAGATGTGATAAGACAATCCTAGAAGAGACCATGTGAAAGACTGAAGACTGGGGCTGCATTGTCTTATTTACGTGCTAGGATGACCCAGTCAAAGTCCAGATGTAATTTTAACTGTGAACCTTTGGCAATACACAAAAAGCAATGTTCACAGGTGCTATCTGACTGAGTTATTATGGAAAAAATGAGCAGAAATTTCTGTTTTGATATGAGCAAAGCTGAGACAGACATACCAAAAGGACTCTACATTTCTGCAGCAGAAGGTGGTCACGCAACACATCGACACACTGCGGAGATGGTTGAACACCGAATACGTTCCACAATCTTCACATTTTTATCTGAAGAGAAATGTCATAAGCCTTTTTCTTGCTCGTTGAATCACATGAAATTATAGCAAAATACAAATGTTCTGATTATGCCTGTAACATTTTGTAACAGAACAAAATGTGCAAAGGTTTAGGCAACGTGAATGTTTTTTGCAAGTGAACTTTCTTCTCGCTTCCTGACATTGGATTGTACGTATTTAGATCTCCATCAGATTTGTGACGATAAAATCATGCACCTGCTCTAGATTTTTGGCATGCCTGCCCTGCAGAGGAGTTCTGCTTGATGACACTCATTCCCCTCATATGTGAAAAACAGCCAGCTGTCTGATGTGCCAGAAGAGTCAGACAGTACTGGGGGTGGGGAGAGGCTGTTTGTAGGCAAGTGTGAGCCAGTAATAGAGCAGAGGATATCCTTATTAAATACTGGCTGCAGCTCAGACTAATCCCTCATTAAGCATTTCTAAAAAGAAAAAAACAAAAACAAGAAGCATATAAACTAGATGCAAACACATCCATTCACCAAATACATACAAGTCTTAGAATCTAAGCTGACAATAAACTCTGCATTAAAAACTGTCCATAGTCGCATACTTTCATTGCTTAGCAATAAATTTACTTTTAGGATTGACTTCATGACACCTTCAGTCAGTTAATTAAGCAGATATCAAATAACTCACTTACGCACCGAGGCAATTAGAAGACAGCCGTGCAAGATTATATTTCCAGCTCCTCACCCCCGCTCTTTCTATGCTGTGTTCACCCATCTGTCAATGAAGCCCAAGATGGTGGGCATCTATGTTGCTAAGCATGCATATGTGTGTTGCACAAAAAGAAAAAGAGATGAGCTTCAGCTTCCCCCTTTTCCACTTTTCTCCCCTGCGCAGTGGCAGAAGGATAGCCAGACAGAGCGACAGGTGTTGTCTGCCTTAACTTCCTGGTCTTCTTTAGTGCCGTGTGCACGTGCAGGTCTATGCAGGTGAATCTCTTAGGGTCCATGTTGTTGTGCATTTATCTGACTGTGTGTGTGTGTGTTTATTAGTTTAAAGGCAGAGTATTTCCCTTTTGAGCCAGATCCTGCGGAGCTGGCATGTTGCTTTCACAGTCAGTCTGCATTCAGACCAGCAGTCTCCTTTTATACCGTCTGCCACTTGCCTGTTAAAGCTGAAACACATGCAGCATCCCTAACTAAGACACAACTATTACAAGGTCTGCATTTGGTTTGGTGAAATTCTCAGGCTGGTATTAGTGAAAACGCATAGATGGGACAAAGTTGACATTCACAAGGTTTTCTGGAATCTTATTTTTATTGGTAGTAAGAACATAACTGGAGCTTTGCAATGTTATTGGGATATTCCAGATACAGGGACGTCTCACATCCTTTGGTTTAATTAATTCAGCAGCCCACTTTTAAATCTCTAATCTTCTAAGAGATTCAAGTAGATATTGCTGCTGTGTAATAATTGACATTGTATGCACGAATTCAGTGTATTATTAAAAAAGAGAAATTAATATTTTCCTTGCTCTGACAGTTCCCTCCCAAAGGATCAAATGTTTTGATTTGGAGTTTCTGGAGCCAAACTTATTAACATTCAAGAAAAGAAACCCACACTCCCCTGAGGGAGTTTTATGTTCAACTTAATTTTGCTGTCTGACTTTTCATGCAAAAATGTACAGCTTGAGTCAGCAGTTTATATGTTATTAACCTTAATCTTAAGATAGGCTTTACTGGTTGCAGATATTACAACTCAAATGTGAAAGAGGTACGGAGAAGTGTTATATAAACATGGATAATTAGTGAGAAAAAAATGTCTGATTAACAGTTTGAGCATTTTTTTTTTTTTTTTTTGCAATTGTTTGCAAAACAGCAACAGCAACAAACAACACTGGAGTGGGGTTTTTCAGGATCAGAACATGGGTTAGAAGTGATCAATCTATCATTGTTTTCATCATTTTTTTTTTCTGGTTCCTCGTTTTTTTTTGTTGTTTTTTTTTTTTCGTTTGTCCTTAACATCTCTGTCTCCTAATAATTTTTATGGCCTGTCCGGTTGGCTTTCTGAACCACACATAATTCTATAAAGTGTCCGCTGTGAAATGAGAGCAAAATAAAATTTTTCCCACTTTGGTAGAGTAAGTCTGCCACCAACACTGCAAGCCAACTCAGCCCACCAACACTGTTTGTCTAACTCTGTTTGTCCAACTCTGCCAGGACACGACGCACAAAGAGGAAAATACCACTTAATTCATTGCTGACAAAGTGGGATCTCATTCAAAGACGCCAAATACTGGTGTTACAGTGCAATGAGCTTATGAGATGATTGATTTATTTGGTGCATCAGAATGAGACAAAATTATGTTTTAACATTTTTTTCAAGAAAGCTTACAATCTTAATGGTTTTGTTTCAAGAATCACAAGCTAAGTTTTAAAGAATCTGTAATAATCTAATGTAGGTGCGACTTCTCTAAATACTGACTTTTACAACACGACCCCGTCCAAGGAGGTCTTAATGCTGGAAATATCTTTTTTTGTTGTTGTTGTTTTTACGTATAGCAGAATCCGAGGTTGCAAATACCACTCAGACTTTAGTGTTTTCTGAAATGTAACTTTTCTAATGTTTCATGAAACTTTTAATAAATCATAAATTGTGTTTAAACAAATTTTAAATGGTGTAAGACAAAAACAATATAGTTTAGGTTTGGCCAGTAAATTTTCAATTTCAACCTCACAAATGAGTTGCGAACAGAAACTATAAAGTGTGTTGCTGATCAGCTAAATTTGTCTTTTGAATGTTGTCCTCAGAATTATGGAGCCTTTTTTAATATTAATTCATTCAAACACACATGGTTGTAACTGGATAGCTGCAAAAGTCTGTTATACCCCCACAACTGACTGATCCATGGTGATGGGAGGGGTAATGTTCTTGGTAAAGTTAGTTAATAATATATCTTCATGAAAGTCTCAATATACACATTTTGTTTACCAGATATAAATTAACTGTTTTTTGTAACAAATAGAATTACAACTGGAAACGATGTTCTCCGCTTTTACTCGCTCTAAGATCAGCTGTCCCTCAACTTTGTTTATTCAGAGGTCAGTGTGATTCAAAGAGGTCGTTTTCAAATGAAAACTAGTAAATGAAGGTAACATAACCACATGTTTTGATGTCACGCACACCCAGGCTAGGTTGTTAAAGTGGCCCCCCATGGGAACCGGTTTCTGGGTCCGCTGCCCGCTCCTAAAGTCATCAGCATAATTACAGCAGTCAGGGTTTCGGGTGAAACGAGTGTGTGGCTTTTTCCGAGGGAGCTGCCTCACTGCTTCACTTCATCTTCAGTCACACTTATGAAGCCTCCCATCTGTTTCCTCAACACTACAACTTGCATAAGCAGGAGAAGTTCTTGTGCTCGTCTTCGTGAAGCGGCCCAACAGATTTCCGAAGGGCTCCCACGTCTGCTGGCCTTTTTATCAGCCTGTTCCCCATCAGCTTGGTACAGTTTCTACGACGCCTAATCAGCCTGTCGGACCATTTCCATGCTGAGCTGTTTAATAATCATTACGTGCTTGATGATTCCTCATATAATTGGATTTCATGACCAAATCAAAAAACATTCAGTCTCATTTTCTCAAAATCAGTCTGAAAGATGAGATTTGGACCTTTCTCATGGTCTTGGACTTTCAAGAAAAATCTACAGGAATCAAAGGTGGCCCAAAAGAGCCAACCTTAGTGTAGGTCAACATCTGGCAACAGGGACACTTTCATTTCTCAGCAGAACTTGCAGATGCTGTCCACAGCATTCGAACAGAGAGAGAGATATTTCCTCTAGGCCAGGGGTGGGCAACTCCAGGCCTGGAGGGCCGGCCTCCTGCAACTTTTAGATGCATCTTTACTTCAACACACCTGAGTCATCTAATGAGGTCGTTAGCAGGACTCTGGAGAACTAGACTGCACTGAGGAGGTGATTCAGCTGTTGGATTCAAGTGTGTTGGACCAGGGAGACATCGAAGAGTTGCAGGACGCAGGTCCTCGAGGACCAGGATTGCCCACCCCTGCTCTAGGCTCTGAGCAGACATCTATAATGCATTCCCTACATAAAGAGCCCAATCAGCAGATCCCCAGCCTGATACCTCAATCAGTTTCCCAATCTCATTTCTAATTTATTTTTACTTGACCCCAACAAACCCAGCACCGTGAAGTGCAGTTCGACATTAATCTCTCAAATCTGCAGTAGGCACTGAAGCCATTCAGGAGTAGTTTGGCATGAATCCCATTCACAATTCATTCCCTGAAAACTCCATGAAGTGCCTTTCATTTGTCTTTTATTCAAGTTCACCTAAGCTTTATGAAGGGGCTTAAAATGGTGAATCTGTTCTGCGAGTAGGTGACAGGAATCTTAATGCCTCCCTGATGCAGCTGAAGCTGCACATAGAAAAGAGAATGATGGATTAGCTTTTTCCATAAAGGTTTATTGTATTTGTCAGTGGCTGTCCTGCTTTCTTTACAGCTACTTTTACCACGTCAAATAAATTCATTCTTTATTGATATGTCTACGCTGGGTTATTTTTTCGTTCTCGTTATTCAGACCCTTTTGAGCAATGCTTTGGCGCCGATGGCAGACAGCACTTCACACTGTTAGGGCGTGCGTGTATGTGTGGCAGCTTGTTTTTGCAATTTTCTTGACATTTTATTGTAAAAGGTCAGAGCGCTTTTGAGTTTTGCGTTTGTTGATTCTGTACCCCTTCCACCAAAAAAAAAGAAGAAAAAAAAATCAAAGGCAACAACCATTGTGCAACTACTTTCAACTGTTTTACAGATGTGGCGAACGATCAGGGCAGACACGTCGTCTCTTGACTTCTCAGAATCATGTAACTGAGAAAGTTTACATTTTGTAATGAGTTTTCTTCCATATGTGGCTTAACGCCAGGCTACAGCTTTTTGTTGTTAAAGGGCTAGAAATGAAGAATTTCAAATAGTCGAGCTCTTTCTATAGACGTGGCATGAGTGTCAGAAATTAGAACCGCCTTATGTTCCACAATTAAGCAACGATACGATGAATTTGGTTCTCAAATGTTGCAGCAATAATGGTAAGAACATTCTTTAGTCTTTTGTGATGTTACACAGGTGCTTTATCTGCACTCATGAAGGTTTTCTCACCTTCATGCGTAATGCTTGTAGTTGCTTCAATGACAGGGCAGTCTAAACTATGAAGTATTTTCTGGTTATCTCAATTTATTTGACTACTTGGGATCACTTATAGACCATGTTTAGACGTTAACACTCGCACTACGTGAGGGTCCAGTGGACCCCGCGTGAGGTTTTGACCCTGTGTGCGGTGGGGGTGGTGTAAAAAGAATATTTTAATAATCGAGTACTCTATTGATTATTCTTACAATCAGAATCTCTCTCTCTCTCCCTCTCTCCTGTATAAATACACCAGTAGTGACCTTCCCACCGTTCGCCATGAAACGGTAACCGGGCAGTTCCAGGAGGAGTGAAGCTGTCGTATTCCAACCATTTCGTCCGTCATTTTCAAGATGCTTATTGGTCCCCCCAAAAAACCAACACAAACCCGGAGACTTTGCCGTTATGCTGCCAGCACATAGCAACAACTCGTATGCGGAAGAGAGAGCGCTGCCCAACACAAATAATGATCCCAGAACACGGTGCGCTAAATAATAAAACATAATTCGATGAAGCTTTGAGGCAGATACGTTTTCCTTTAATAATCAAGGTGCTCGAATCATTCGAGGAATCGTTACACCTCTAGTGTGCAGTTCCAGTGGTGTCGCACTGATCCCACATGCATATTTACAAGTTTTATTATTTTTGGTAGTTTCGAGGACTGACCAAAAATAATAGAATAATAGAGGTCAGACTGATGAAACACCCTGACCTCTTTCTTGTTGTCCGACCATGACATCTGCTGCGCTCTTCTCGAGCGTGGTGCTAAGACTGCGGGAGGATTAAGCTGCCATTACCAAATGATTGGTAGATCATTAAATATGGAAAAAATACATTAATACTGGCTATTCATGATTACAGCCATGTGGCCAATTCAGTCTTCTTAAATAGGTGTTTTTTTAGACACTTAAATCTGTATCAGCTAGGTTTTATAGCATAGAGAAGATGTTAAGGCTCTAAATATGATCGACAGCTGAGTTTCTCACAGAGCCTATGACCTTGATCTATTTTCTAACAGATGGTAATTATTTGGTGGTAGTAATTTTTCCTTTTCCTGCACTCAATTTGTCTGTCTTGGTTGCACACAGATCTTGCAAACCTTCAACCGTGGCATTATTTCAAATACTAAAGAGACTATGGATGAGTTTTAAATATATGACTTAAAGTTTGAATAAAGGAATGAAATGATGAATTTTAGCATCAAGTTTGTGCCTCACAACATGCTGAATGTATTAACACTTGTGAGGCTGCGAGAACAAAGGGCTTTTACTGAATCATGAGGAAAAGACGAATCCATAATACAAAAGAAGAGTTCTTGGATGCACTTTGATGCACGACTCCAGAGATTTGTTCCCTTGCAGATTTTGTATGGCACTTGTCAAAGTGGTGCCAAGAAGCTCAGACTCTATCTCCCCTCCACTTGACATCAGCAGCAGGAGATAAAGAGAAGCTGTTGAAAGGCACTTTGGTGCAGACTCTCAATCTTGTGTCCAAGTATTGTTCCATCCAACGTGTGCAGCTATATCACTCGGCTGGGTGAGTGAACACCTGCCTGCAGAGATGAAAGGCGCCCCTAGTTGAGCGTTGTCTTGGCTTCCCTAACATTTTCTATCCGCCCAAGTTGCAGATGAGTGGGAGACTGCGGCGACCGAAACTTGCTAAAGCGTGCTAATGTTTTTCCCCTCTGAGGTGCAGCAGCAGGCAGGAACCAGAGAGGAAGTAGGGCACAGTAAAGCAGACATCAAGGTGGAGCTGCTTGCTCCTTTGTGGGCCAGTGCATGCATACGAGTAGCCCTCGGGCAGTTTTTTTCAGAATCTGATTGTTGTAAACTGAAACTGCACGACACAGATTCATCGTCGGCTCTCTCTGAGTCTGCAAAATTTACATCGGTTTACGTGTGTGTGGGTGTTTGTGTGCGTCTTAAAACGGCCTAGGTTGTCCTTAATTTAACGAATAAAGGATGACATGTCTGACACAGTTTCCCTTGCATTTCTTCCAGGAATCGTCTTCTTCTGAGGTCGAGACTTCTGAGAAATGAGCTGCCAATGTAAGTCCCTTGGCTGACCTCAGGACTTAGCTGGTAATGTTGCTTTTAATTTAATTAAACTGACTAAGAGGTATAATTGAGTACACAAATGCGTACGTGTGCAGTGGAGACGCAAATTCTGAACCTCTAACCTTTATTTTACTTCACTTCACCACCCACCAGGGACAGCATTCACCTCCGACACAATTCATCAGGAGCTAATTTTTATTCCCGACAAACGCCAGTGCTCTGTCAAAGCAGGACTCAGTCATGAAGAAGTGTAATTCATATTTCAGACACAAGTCTTTCCACTCTATGTTATTCTACGGACGCCTTGCGACTGCCTGGTTTGGGTTTGTCATTCCGAGTGCAACCAAGGCTTAGGGTGTTATCAATAATGAATGAGGATGTGGAAGTTTTCGCTGGATTTTTTCCAAACTCTGATATGCTTCCATTAAAAGCTTGGGTAGAGCGGTTCCCTGAATGCATGGAAAGTGGTGCAGTCCCGCTCATCCTAATGATAAGATGATGCAATCCTCAGAGATAACCGTACAGCGAGAAAGTTTTATGAGGATTTATTTTTCCCTTCGTACTTTTTCGACTGAGGTTTTTATGAGTAGAAGTTCTGATAGTGCACAGCAAAAAAAAAAAAAAAAATCCTATTTACTTGATGTTTATCTGTACATTAATTATTTAGAATACATTAGCTAGACTTTTTAACACAATTTGCAACTTAGCACTATTTGTAAAATAACTTTCTGACCTAACGCTACACGATATGCACATAAATAATAAACATCTCATTTCTCTAGTCAAAGATACGGTTATGAAAAATGTTGTTTTTGACCTTTATTTGGTAGTGAATGCTTTAATCTGACACGATCTGTGCAAAAGGTTTAGCTTGAATAACTGTGTAAGAAATGTCATATGGTAATTATGAAGACATTCATTGGAAACAATGCCTTTAAAATAAGTGGTGATAGGAATTTCACCAGGTGTTGATATGTGTTGTGCTTGTTTTCTGTGGGTTCGTTTTGTCAGACTTTTCACTCAAATCCACTTCAGGGCTTCTGGGCTGCACTCTAAACATTGCTGAATTAAAGAAAAAAAAAAAAAAGCAACATCCTATTTTGAGATGTTTTGATAACTCAGTCCTGAGTCATACACCCCCATAGTGCTTGATTATGGGTTTGACCTAGCATCCTGAGTAAGTCTGCAACCCAAAAGGTTATTTAAAGTGTCTAATAGCTGAAATTTATAGGATTTCTATTTTGGATTTTATGAATTGAGGTTGTAGTAATAGTTGCCAGTAATAGTTCTCGTTACATTAAATAAATGCAGTTTTGTCAAAAACAATTCTTATTCCTTATAGACTTAAAATGATTTTTATTTACCCAAGAAGTTTATGTGTATTTGTTACACTTTTAAAAATGTTGCCTGTCAATACTGACTTTATGATCAGTTCTTTGATCAAAGTGTGAATGTTGACTGTAGCTAGCATTAGTTCATGCTGACTACTCACCAAAGATGAGGACTTTCTGTTGTCATCCTCAACGTAGGGATGTGTGCTCCTTGGCTCATCCAATTATTGCCAGGTCCTGCTTCTCTGTTTCTGATGCTACAGAATCATATAGAGAAAGTTTGCAGCTTTGCAACAATTTGGAGAATTCTCTTTGATGCCTGTATTTCCCCAGACAGCAAAAATGATCTGGGCCAAATATCGGAGAGCATTTGGCCCAGACCCATCAGCAGTCCTGGGCCTGAGTCTTTTTTTTTCTTCTTCTTCCAATTCCCCAGTTACCAGTGTGGGTTAGATTGATGTGGTGGAGGTAAATAGCAACATGTTTCTTTCAAACTTTCATCTTATTAGCTGAAATCAATAAGGAGCGTGCGTCAATGCCCAATGAAGCCCGGCATGTTAATTAGCTGTGAGTTTTTACTCCTTCCCTTGAAACGTCTCTGATTTTCTCTGTAAATAAGCTGACTTTAAACGCAGTTTGCCTTTTTAAAACTTCAGAAACTATTGAGAGCATGTACTGGTTTATTTATGATTTCTTCTATATTTTGTAAAAAAAATAAAATAAAATAAAGTAAAATAAAAAAATAAAAATCAGTATTTTCTCAGCAACTTATGTTTTGTTTTTTTTTTTACTTTTTCCTCCATTTTTACTTTTGTGACTTGTTCATAATTTTCTCGTGGCACATTGCTCTGGCTTGTTCTAACTTTTCAACTCTTTTCTTGCATGAAAAGCATTCATTTTTTTATTGCATGGTATACACTTCTTATATTCACTGTGCTCTTACTCCTCCTATATCACATACACAAAGGGAGGCATTAGTATACAAATGAAGCTGACATTCGTACGCTCTTCGGTTTGAACAGAAACTACTGCCCACTCATGTGTTCTCGGGTTCCCTGTTTTTCTCGACAATCAGAGGCACTGCCAGCTGTGATGCTGCAGTTTGGAGATAACAGGAAGCTCCAGTAACTGGTCTCCAGTTCTTCCCCCCGGGTGGAAGATGAGAGCAGCCGTCACGCTCACAATAGGACATGCTAGAGGTGTTAGAATTGGATCTGGGGGGGTTCATTTGATTCTTGTTTTTGTACACTTGGCTCTGCACAAAGGCAGCCTGATAACGCGTTAATCATACAATATCCTGTGCTGCAGGTTCATTTCATACTTTACTTTTCCGGTCAAAGTGGGACAAGTAGCATTTGCCCGGGGTTGATCGGATCAACAAAAGCACAGGCGGAAAGGAAGCTTCCTCAATAATGATGAAACATTACAATCAAAGCTGAGGTCTTTCTGAATCAGCGTGCTGAAAAGAGAGTTGGGCAAAGGTGGATGGCTGTGATTGATTTATTCTTTTCTTGCTGTCTTCACACTAAGAGAATGAGACCTGGGCAATTCCCCTGAATCACAGTGGACATCATCTTCTGTTTCCTCCCGTTTTGTCTGATGCGGTACAGAGTGTTTTTCCTGTTACGTTACAAAAAGCTGTCAAAGGGTGAAGCGGTAAGAAGTGAAACTGGAAACATGCTTAGTATTAGAGTGCACTCATAATCCAAACAATTACTCATGGTGGTGAACATGGTGGTTTTATCATTGTGTTCCCTGTACTAAAATTACAATGAGAGTTTGACGCTACGTGATCCTAAACCATCACTAAGCTGCATAAATCATTTAAGGGTTCATTCACACCAGCTCCTTTTTACATCACTTTTATTGAATTCTGACTTGTTTGCCTAGAAAGTCTGGTTTGTTTGCGGAGGGGTTAAGGTGCAGGCAAACTCTGAGGCGGAGCAAAAAAAAAATAAAAACACAAACTCTGGCTCAACTACGAAACCAGGACTCAGTTTGGTTGAAGTGAACTCTAGCGCAGTTTGAATGCCAAGTGGACCGGAGGTCGCTCCAAAAGCAGGAAGTGAACAGTACCGCGGGGCATTCTGGATAAATACAACCTAAACAAACACTAGTCTAACGCTAGCGGACTTGCTTGTGTTTTTTTTGTTGTTGTTGTTGTTGTTGTTTTGTTTTTGTTTTTTTTGCCAAAGACAAAAGAGAAATCCTACAACCTCTAATATCTGACGCCATTCCATTTTTGTTTGGGTTTTCTTGCAAGAAGAACCTCTTCAGAAATTTTTGTGTCGTTTCCTTTAGAGATTTTTGGTGCAGTGTCACAACGGGCAACCAGGGTGAACAAGTTTTCTGATTAGTTTGGATTGTTTGACAGGGCAGTGTGAAAGCGAACCACACCGGCTGAAAATAACAGATGTTGAAATGTTGACCCCCCCCAATGGTAGAGAGTCTCCTGAACTGTCAGTGGGTCTCTGCTTCTCCTCCAGAATTACTTTGGGTCTATTGGCTGTGTTTGTCAACATTTCTTTCTTTTGCCCAGATCATCAGTGGTTGGAGCCTTTGCATTTTTAGTGCATAGTGCTGATGTTTGGCCCTTTGGACATGGTTTTCATAACATAGTCCTTCTTTAAACTTCTCTGCAGCTTTACTCCTGAGCTGCCTGCTGTGTTAGCGATGCTGTTAGATCTTCTGTTGCCTTCACATGGGTGCATAGATTCTATTTACTACTCAGCTCTTTGCACAAAGTTATAAAAATACTGTGCAGGAGATATTGATCACAACAGATAAAGAGCATCAAAACATGCACATAATAGCTAGATAGATATAAAAAGAAAAATAAGGACGAGTACAAGACGACAGATATAGGTAAGTACTGATGCTACAAGAAAAAAAAAGTGAAACGCCAGACTAAATACATGGGTTAGTCATCTTAATATATTAAATAGATTTAACTGTTTAAAAAAAGTCCAACAAGTCAAACACGGGTGAAGAGAAAAATCCCCAGGCCAGAGCCAGAAAGGTTTGATCTGCTTTAGATACGAGTGTTTTATTCCCCTGCACAGGGACATAGAGCACTTATCATGTAGCAGCCTTGGCGATGTTAAATTAAAAAATCTCTGAGAAAGTTCATCAGCACTGAGTTAGGATCTCTGTAAGGCTAGCTTTCCAAAGTGTAGCTGCTCATTTTTAATTTTTTTATTTTGCCAATCTAAATAAGCCAGGTCTGCGCTCCTGTTGCAGAGTCTACCTCCTCTGTGCCCTATGCATATGTTTGACAGTCAACGAAACAAGTTGCAGTAGCAAAACTTGCACAGCTTCCATAACTTATTTTGCTTGCAACGCAAAGGATTATGTGTCTGAAAAGCAGATAAAACACTGCAAAATGTACATTGAGCGATGGCGTCTTTTAACTGGACGTGCCTGTGGCTTTACTCGGGTTAAAGACAGCAAGTTAGATATAGAATAATTGGCCTATTTTTGTGTTTTTCTTCTGCGTATTGAGTCAGTAACATTCAAGCCCTGGGGGAGTGTGTCAAATCCACAATTCCACGGGTACTGACACATAAACAGACCCTCTTCACCTACCCAGAAGGGAGTAGCAGCTATTATGATGCTCTACTTTCAGATTGTTTACTTTGTCGTGAAGAAGGATCGAAAACATGCATCATTTTAAAGAATGGGAAAAAAGATGGTTAGGGAAGCAAGTTACAATTTAACCAAAGTATCCTGAGTGTCACTTTGTGATAATGTCGGGTCTAATGGCATTTTCAACATGTTGACCGAGACACACAAGTCCAAAGTTGCGCTGCGATATCTGAGCCTCGTGACAATTTGATAACCGACTGAAAGACGTGGATGACAGACTTTTGTCCCCTCTGGTTGAACTGCGATTGCTGTGGTAACTCATTTCAGTTTCTATCTAAAGACAACATTGTCTAGAAATGTCGCTAGGTTACTTTGGGTCATTATAAAATATCTGCAAAACAACACCTTCCCTTTCAGCGCGGCTCTCATTAGCCTACATATATTCTAAAACTGCAGACATTGACATTTTTACAGTGAGCAATTTGGCATTTTGAGGTTCACCTCCACATCAGCAGCAGCTCTCCGTTTTGGCATTACTTTCCAGTTGTTATTGTTTTGTCGCTTGCAAGCAGACTGGATTAGGACCTTCAAAATAAATCACTGTTTATGCAGTAAACAGACTGATCATATCTTTTCAAGCCAAGATTTTGACATACGTGCTTTAAAGCTTGATATGCTTTAATTCTTTATAATAGATTCTGTCATTTGTAGAGTTAAGCTCTGGTCATATGAGAGACAAAAAAGCTGCAGCAGCCAATCCAGTCTCTCTTTCACAGTGAATGCAGTTGCATGGGGTGAACAACTATGATGCAGATTTACAAGTCACTGCAGAAGAGACGATTATTTTTATTTATTTTTATTTTTTTTATTAGGTTTTGTTGGCTCTAGTGGCCTTTATTTGAAAGTAGTTTGACAGGAAAAAGGGTTATGAGAGAGGGGGAAGAGATGCGGCAAATGTCACCAGGCCTGGAATCGAACCTGCGACCACTGGCATGAGGACTAAGGCCTCAATACATGGGTTGTGCTTTGCCCCTGTGCCACCACAGCACCTCAAGAGATGATTATTTTAACTAATTGCAGCTTGCTGGGGTTGCCGTTGACCAATAGAAAAACAACAATAGGTGTCTGGGGCCGAGTTAGTAAGGCCCTCAGAAACATATTCTTTCAAAATACCTCACTTTGCTTACTCTTCTTGGAACTGGGTCTGGACACCCCAAACATGTTGTTGTAAGTAACCATGACAACAGCTATTAAATCTCAGAACTAAATCTATTACCACTAGCATCTTCAGTCCCCCTGAATATGGTTTTCATGAGACAGCTACATATCTCTTTGCTACATTTTGACACATGAATGCATGGCATCCACTGAGAACCCCTTTTTTCTGCATGCCTCAGCCTCTAGTGACCCTTCCCGTTCCAACAGGAAGGAAGTGGCTTGTCTTAGACCGAGGGGGGCTAGCGGCCGATTTGTGTGTCAAGCCAAGGACGTGTTTGAGTTGGAAAGGTTTAAAGCTTATCCTGCTGAGATTTACGTCTGTGCAGCGGTCGATCATGAAAGTCCGCAGCTCTATGCCGACACATGTGCTGTGCAGCAGCTGTCAGTCAGAACGGGCTTCCACAAAGATAATTAAATAATTTTTGTCAAGGTTTTATTTTTATTGAATAAAAATACGTCCAAAACATTTAAGCAAACACTAAGCAAAATTTCCATGCAGATTTTTTTTTTTGTTTTTCTGTTTTCTTTGACCTTGTATTAGCAGCACTTTCTAAATAAACTTTCAGCTCACTGCTTTAGATGCAGTGAGCTGAAATCAAAGAGACGTTTCAAGCGAAGGCTGCAGTATGTCTGATAATGCTCGGATTGTTTGGTCTCTGAAGTGGATCCTTGATTTGTGTGGAGGAGAGAGGTATCTCTGTGAGAACAATGTCCATAAGCTGTCTTTGTGCTGGGAAAAATAATCTTAATATACATGCATTAACATAAAGCAGGCTTTTGCCTGAGTGTGGGCATGTACGTCTCTCATGTCTGCTTGCATTAGTCATTTGGATTTGCCCGGAAACTACAGACAGTGGCCACAGCTGTAGCACACAACCCTCCCTGCCCCTCGCTGTACACAGCAGTCAGTGAGAGACGCCCTTTTTCTTATTCCCACATGTGAAATTGTCATAAAACACCACGGAGTTACTGAGTATAAAGCTTCCGTTCAGTCCATGTGGCATCAAGTTGATCATTAATCTTTGGTATTTTAGTACAAAACGTCTCACCAGGAGGTAATTTTTTTTGCAATACTTTGCATAGACCTGCATATGGAAGTGAACAAATGGATCAGCCAAACTGAAGGGATCCCCCTATGAAGATGAACACAGCATAAATCTACATCCTTTTTCTTCCAGTTATCTATAGTGTTAGCAGGATTGCTTAAAGCCTAGACTTTCTGTCATATAACCTGCATTAAAAGTAAATGCAGTGGAATCTGATGCACCACATGAAAATTCATCTGCATGAGTGAAAATTTCTACTTGGGTCAGTCGAATTAGATTAAAGCTGAATTTAGTCCACAAACTATTGCAGTGTCAAAGTCAAAGTCCAGATTGCAACCTGTCATTGGACCATTTTTGTGGAATCTTTTCTGAAACAAATGTCTCCAACCCTCATGTAATTAAGCCAACATTAAAAAGATGTTGTACTTAGTTTTTGACGGTCTGTCTTTTCACTTTGACTTCATGTTTGTTCAGTAAAATAGTGACAATGCCGGACCAGTTGTACTCTTGTGCACTATGTTGGATATAAGTAAACTGGATGGATTTTTTTTTTTTTTACTTCCCCCCATGAAAACCTAGAATGAAAATCTTATATTACTATTGTTGACAGTTGTACTGAATTAAAGTAGCAGGCCATTGACATTACATCAACATACTTTGTTCCTCCCCCTTTTACTAATCCATGCATAAGAAACAGTTAAAAAGGCACAATTATCCACTGGTAACTCATGTTTAGCTCAAAAACAGTTTCTTATTTTATCCACAGCTTTAATATCTCAGGCTACATCTATCTTATCGGTTTTTTTCAATGTAAGGACCACAGCTGGAAAGCAATTACTTTACTGCCTGTAAAATGCCTGCATCGTTTAATTAATATCCAACTGACGCTTTCATCTGCACAGCAAAAGTTACCTTGTTTTCTCTTTCACACAAGTCAGAATTTGATCATCGAACGGAGCACAAAAACAGTGACGAGCATGCACCATGTTTCTTTAATGTGCAGATTTGAAATCCAGGAATAGTTTGGAGGGCATGGAAAGTTCCATCATCGCCTTCCTTTGTGAGCAGTGAAGTGGTGCCACTGTCTTCCACCGACTTCCTATCTGGCTCACAGTCTTCAGAGATGGGCTAAAATGAGTGGGTCATCTATCACAACAGAGGGGAGAGTGATAAATTTATAGCTGTGAAAATAGGCCAGAGCACGGCACTGATGGAATAGAGAGAGTGTAATTAGGACAAGGTTAGGCTGCGTTGCACGCACACACACACACACACCCACGCACATATGCAGTTCCTTATGGTGATGTGGCACACATGCATTTAGGTTTCCACTTATAGGCCACTGTCACCTGAAGACACTCGGCTCTTAGTGCCATTCAGTGGGTGGTTTTATTTCACCCAGGATGCCTAACTCCCTTCATTTAGACACTCAAACTTCTTCTGAGTTGAAAATGTAGGATCAAACTGAATGAAAGCTTCATTAAACCCACTCTTGTTAGTAAAAATATCCAAAAAAATAAAATAAAAATTCCACTCATCACTGTTTATGTCAACTCTTCCCTGCTGTCCTCTTTTCCTCCTCTTTCTGTCTTTGCTCTCCTCCATTATGTTTCTGCAGCTTCACCTCGGTGCACAGTTTACAACACATTTACTCATTTTCACACCTCTTCTCTCCTCTCAGATCTGTTTCATTTCCGCTGCCGTCAAACACCACACCTTACAAGCTTTTTTTTTTTCCCCTCCCCTACTGATTCTTCGTTCCCTATCCTCCTTTTCCCATAGTGTGCAAGCATTCATCTGCCGTGCATCACACATGGCCTTTCAACACAGCACAACAGGCACATGCGGAGCCGCCCCCTGTCTTCTAGGGCAGAGCTGTAAGCCTATGGACCAGATGGACTCGGGACTGTGCTGAGCCGTGCTGCCTCTCTCCGACAAATTGCCTCGATGTATACCATTGCTCAAATGAGAGGACGACGTCCTTTTGCACAGTCTCTTATCTAATTGTGGCCACCCACTGGTGTGCCAATATAGAAGCTGGCAGCTGGTTTGAAAATCTGTACGCTTAAGTAGTGGCAACACGGAAGCGTCTGGTACAAAATCTAAGAATGGGTCGTAATATACCCCGGGATGGATCCGTTTGGAAATAATGACTCTCATTTTGTCTTGGAACAGAAAATCAAGCTGAATTCCAGTTTAAGCTGTGCTGTGAAAAATGTAACATGGCAAAATATCCTGTATCACATCTGATTGGAAGTTAACTGCAAGGAAGGCCCCCTGTAATGATGAAGAGTTAATAAATGTGAGATGCCAACAGTGTTATTGAGGATTTTGAACATTTAACTACGCAACTGTATTGTGTGCTAATGTTCAATGTTGCAGTGGCTCTGTAGTTTTCTGAATAAGTCGGCGCTTGAATTTGCTGCTATATTTAGATTTCTGATGCGGCGTTTGCCAAAGCATCGTAGAAACTTTCTATCTTTACATCGGGTTTTCTGTTTGCTTTCCATGACACCAAAGACGACTTCTGATTTTTCTATAGTTAACCCCCCACCTAACCTTCCCCTCTTTCCCTTGGTAATTAATTTACTTACTGCTTGACGTTATTCACTAAAGAATGGGACATAATATGGCATCAATTGTAACAGTAGTTTTGAAATTAAATACATATTTTTCAATATATCTTTGAAAGATACACCCTTCAAAATACACCCTTTTACATCCTTCAACAAATTACTGACACTACACTACTCTGTGCTATCAGACTCTGAAAACTGCACAAAACACTGATCTAAAAAGCTTTTCTACATACTGTACCACGTTGAGCTGAAAAAAAAAAAAACATGTTAGACAGAAAAATATATATTCCTAAATAGCTTTGCTACCATTATTGGATAAAAAAATAAAAACAAAAATTCAGTCTTCTTGAGTTCACACCTGCCGACAATTATCGTTACTTCTTATTAACTTAAAATAAAGTGTAGATACACCTTTGGGGGATTTTCCTTTCAGCTCAAGTTGTAGTCTGCAGAGAGGTTACTGTTCGATAATCTGTCTTTGGGCAAAAACAATGCAGCACATCTACAAAATAACATATTACCCACAGTGGAAAGTGGTAATTATTGAAAATTATAATCGTCATGGTCATGTTTTTTTTTCTACTTCACAAATATGACATTTAAACAAGGATTTGAACACCTTTGAGAGCAGCTGATGTTTTAATATGCCTATACTTAAAGTGTGCAGATGCTTGCCTGACTGTAAGTATACATAAGCACATCAAAGTTTTGATTTCAGAAAGTAGATTTCTATTTTCTGAATAAAGGATGAGAAGAGAAATTCATCGGCGCTCCAATTATCTGAAAAGAAAACATAGAAGTATTCTGATATAAACTCACATATTGGCCAGGGAATATTTGCCCTTAATTATCATCAAAAACATTTCTGGCATCCCTACAGAACATTTCATTATCTGCTTTGCTCTCACTTTGTCATAAATGTTTTTTGTAGCTTGCACTTTGACAAGTTAATTGCCAGAAAGAAAAAAAAAGTCGAGTAAAGGGACAATTTAGCTTGTCTAGAGTGTGTCGCCCTCTTCTGGTGACTTGTGTGAACTTCTTGCATCTCTGACAGAGATTGAGGTAAGGGCATGAATCTGACTTCGTGCCAAAATCTCCTTTTCTCACTGAGGGGCAGGTGGCTGCTCCTCAGTGCACAAGGTAAGGAGATACAATCACCAAATGCTTCACAAAGCGTGATGTAACAAACTCAAAGAGATTTATTTCAAAGTTTTGACATTGTTTTATTTGTGAAATATTGAATGGGCGATGTGTGCATACGATTTTACATATCCTGGGAATAGGAGAGAGTTCTATTTCCTGGCATTTTTAATTTTCCTAGTATGAGCCAAGGAGCATAAGAAAACATGGCAAACTGATTAGCTGTCTTTTTCTGTGCTTTTGTTTTTTTTTTTTTTGTTTTGTGTTTTTGCACTAACTAGGTCTGATAAGTTGGGGGTTTTTTTGTTCCACTCTATTTTGCATATTTAGAGGCTATATATATATATATATATATATATATATATATATATATATATATATATATATATATATAAAATCATCATTCTTCTTTGCAAAATAGCTGAAGCTCAGTCTGATTAGACGGGGAGTTTCTGTGAACAGCTACTGCCTCCATCATGTTTAATGATACGGGTTGCATTTTCAAGGTTAGTTATGCTAGCTTTCCTTTTACATCAGATGTTTTCTAGTCCGGCCCTCGAGGATCAGCGTCTCCCACTTTAGGTGGACAGCTATAGCTTGGTAAGTTTTTATTATTTTTATTGTGCCCTACTCTTGACTGTTTTTGGATGATGGATTGTGCTGGATTTATCTTTGCCGTATCAGTAGAGGCGGCTGAATGTAAAAGCAAGTTAGACATTTTGGTTTCATTTGTGAAGACGGGTATTGAAAACCATTTATCATTTCACTTCCAAGTCTAGACTGCTTTGTATTGTTCTTATCAGTTACAGTAAAACCCTTGTGGTTGTGACGTGATACTGAATATTTTTTGCAAGGCACTGTATAAGCTTGACACTATATGAGCTGCCCTGAGTAAGATGTTATCAGAATGCATATCAGGGATAAATCACAAACTGTATTAAAGAACTGCAGGTTATGTGTTTTTTTTTTCCAAGTTGTGCTTAATTGCTTTGGTTAACCACTCTGTATCTTCTACTGGTCCTTTCAGAAAACACTAGCATTATCATTCTCACTTAATTGAAGATATACTCCCAGCTTTGTTTCCCCCCTGGTTGTGTTCGATAACAAAAAAAAAGTGAGTGGATTAAGGACCATGGTCTTGTGCTTGAGAAAATCCAATTACTGTAACTTTAAGAACCTTTAAATTGGCACTCCCGCCTAATTGGCTCTAAAACTGCCTTCCTACAATGCTGGTGTTTGAGTTAACACATAGAGAATATTTAGGAAATTAACATACACAATAACTTGTGTTTAATATTGAATGCTGTTAAAATGATCTCTCAATACCTTTTACACAACTATCTCACCCTGCTCTCTCTATTTTCGAACGCAATCTACCGCCAACGAGAAAAGATGGAAAGATCAAAACATCTTCCAAGTGGCAGTCGGCTCCTCTAGTTTGACGAGCCTCCCCTCACCAAAGCTATCGCTGTCATTTAAAGTCGGGGTTGTTGACACGTCGAGGAGGCCATGCCAAGCTTAGCTGAGTGGCATGTCATGATGGGATGTGAGGCAGTTAGTTAATGTTGTGTAAAAGGATTTAGAGGATTTGACCCTATCAGCAGAGAGGGCATTCAGAAAGGCGGCGTTAATGACGCTAAATGAGTCTGTGCCTGAGGCATGCTAATAATGGAGACATGAAAGACTGAATTTCATGAGGAGATTTTATTCCTGCAAACACACTACTTAAACTTGGAAGAAGGGTGTAAAAGATGGCTGAGTGCACTTTTTTTTTTTTGACATGCCTGGCGATTCACAAAATGTTTTGTTAGTTTCTCTGAACTGTAGGCACCTAAAATTGGTTTGTGACCCAAGTGTAATTTTAAATGCCCTGTAATTTGTTTTCGTTTCGCTCCTTCTGCTTCCCTCCAACCAATTCAAAATGCAGAAAATAATCTGAGAATCTGGGTTGGGATAAGGTGCTGTGCAGTCACCAGCAAAGCATGTGCTCTACGTCTCCCTATTTTCAGCAACAAACTCGACACACGGGGTACCAACGCTCCACTTGGCTGCACATGCAATACAAAACCTAAGTGGTGCATTAGTCTCACAATGCTTTAAAAGTCATTGCAATTAAGAACATAACGGCTCAAATTCCAGTTGGAATTACAGACTATTTTGTGCTTTCAGAAAACATTTATATTAAATTCAGTCACACTAAGATATAGTTTGTATTGACTGAAACAAGATTGAAATAAATAAATTTAAATAAGTTTGCTACACATGTGATCAATAAGATAAATGTAAAGGATTTTCTAAAAGAAAAAAAGAAGATTTTTGAAATAGTGGTGAGTTTAAGCTGTGAGTTTCTAGTAAAAGTCTCCTGGTCACAACATGGAGCTAAATGCTTTGGAGTGATGGTTCACCTCACTGATGAAGCCCATTCTCTCAAAAACAGTAACTTCTTCTTTTGTAGCTCATCATAATCTCACATAAATAAATCATGTTGGTGTGGATAGCATTAGGTGTTTTCATCATAAATAAGACTGAACGAGACTGTACGCAATCACATCTACATGTGACTTATATTATATTGGGAAATAAACGGGATTTAATCTGAACCTACACTGAACTTGTTTGTCTTATAAAGTACAATAATTTATTGGCATATGTACTTATGGATACAAGGATTAATAATTTCAGTGTCAAAGTCGCATTGAAAATGCTCTGCCTTGTGTGTTTTCACAAATAGTAAAACGGTTAGATAGATATTCAAAACCCAGATTGTTGATTTTAAAACATCAGTTTAACTATACAGTATTGAGAAAAGTGAATATATTTCCTACTATTCATTGCATATTGTTAATTGCTTATAGAGTTGATCAAATATCCTCTGCTTTAAGCTGATGACCTTTGACCACCGTGTGTCATGGTGCATGACAGGAAGTCCTGTCCTTGCTGCCACACCAGGCAGGACACTGGCACAGCTTGACCAGGAAGTATGGGAGAGTTACCTGCCAATGCCTGCTATCTACCACCCACTGGTCAAATCCTCTTTGCTGGTTTCACCATTCGGTCTGCTCATCATCCTTGGCTCACTATACAAAGATATGACAGGAGATTGGTCACTATGCCAGGGATGCCTATCAGATATGTAGAAGAAAACGAAATAACGGGGGAAACATACGTGGCACAAACTGAGTAGGAATAATTTTAAGCTATCAAATAATTTTATAAAACTTCTTGTTTTTATGTTTGTGTGATATTTGAGCCCACGTCGCTGACACTGTTGTCATCTAACATGTTTGTAGGAATGGAAGTGTTGTGAAACAATAAGCGTTCCACTCATATTTCTTGTGTTTCTGAATGTGATTAGCTGGAGAAAAGAAGGCATTTGTTCTCTGGCTGCTGCTACGGTCTGCATAAATACGGAGGAGTGTCTGTCAGCAATTGTTCTCTTAGCAGTAATATATTCAGTGACCCACTGGTTACAGCCTGTCCTTGTTCCACATGTTTTTTTCATATATTTACAGCATATTAGTGCAAGGGTTTGCTGTGGGAGGCTGTAAAAACTTGATCATTTGCCTGTGTTTGTGTTGCATAGTCTGGTTTAGGTGGTAAGTAGACACGGTTGTGTGTGTGTCTGTGCGTGTGATTTTACGTGCGTGTATGGTGATGTTTTTGTGCGTGTGTAACCGACTCTTCTTCCTTGTTTGTCTGTTGTAGGAAACACCTTGAACATCTCTTCTCCTCACTTGGCTTGGAGGTCTTCTAGAGGGTCGGGGCCTCCTTGCCGTCATGAAGGGGTTGGGGACCAACCGTAACAGACATCTGTCTGATTCTTGTGATCCCTCTCTTAATCATCCAGAGGCACTCTACCATCAGAAGACGAGCACATTGCCACGCAGCCCTTATCTGCTCAGCCCCACAATGGACCACTATGGCACCATGGATCCCCACCTTTACCCTTCTGCCAATCCAGGCTCCCTTCCAGCAGACTGCATGCTGCCCCTCAACAATCAGCTTTCCAATAGCAGCACTTTCCCCAGTATCCACTACAACTCCTACGACCAGTCCGATTTTTCTCCTCCTGGGGACAGTATCGGAGGGATAGGCACAGGCACCATGGGGACATCTCTGTCGATGGGCATGGCATCAGGTATGGCCATGTCAGGGTTGAGTGGGAGAACGCCTATGATTACAAGTGGCTCTGCAACAATATCACACCATATGACCAAGAATCAAACTCCGCCCAGTCTGTTGGATTTTGAGAAGCAGCTACCAGGAGGTCGCGACGGATTCAGCACTTTGCAGTTTCATCGAACGTCCGCTGCTGTTGCTGCCAAGCAACGGACAGACAGTCCCGGCCGCATTCGTTACATGCTGCACTCGGTGCAAAAACTGTTTGCAAAGTCCCAGTCGCTAGAGAGCCACAACATGAAGGGGAACGTGAATGGGAGATCTACTGGCAGTGGTGGAGGCACTTCTTCTGGCACCGAGGACGGAGGGAAGCATACTCGCAGATCCAAAAGTAAGGATCGTATTACAAAGTCCGAGGCAACCGCTAAGAGACGGCCAAGATCCAACATGTCGGGTTACTGGAGCTCAGATGATTTGGACAGTAGTGATTTGAGCAGCTACCATAATACTATGACCATGATGACCCTGGGGCGTCCGAGTGGCCATGAAAGCCATAGTGGTCAGAGTAAATACATCCACAGTGGCTACAACACAATCAGTTCCTCTAAAAGCAGCAATGACATGAAGTATCCAGCACTTCCTGGTCCAGGGGATATAGGAGGTGGTGGAATAAGTGGACCAGTAGGCATGCTGATGAATGATACAGAGTATGTGAAAGGAGGGTCTTGGTCCACATTGACAATGGGCCAACCGAGACAGGTACTTCAGAAGGGCTCAACTACTCTGGACAGGTCAATGCTCAAGTCCAAGTCCTGCCAACAGGAGTTAACTTGTAACTATCTGCAGGTTGGACGCAGGGTGAGTATGCAATTTCACATAAAGATATTTAAACTCTTGACTTGTTTTTTTTTTTCACATTTTGTGACTTTTCAACTACAAAATTTCATGTATTTTATTGGGATTTTATGTGATAGACTAATGATCATTGATACACAGACTAAGGGATACTGAATGGTCCATACCTCTCATACGTTTCATTGTGAATTTTCTTTTAAAGAATTACTCTGTATTCCTTCCATATCTCTGCACAATTATGCTAACGTTGTTCTAACACAAGAAAATCCCATAAAAATACACCACAATTGTTGTAATAAGAAAAAAAATTGAGAAAAGGTTTGATGGGTGTAAATACTTAAGCACTTTATGCTAATATTTATCAAATTTTTAAGGCTCTACTAAGTATGTGTAATGTCTCAAAAAGTGAATATGTGAATCACATAGTTCCAAAAACTAACTCGGGACTTGTTTTATTCCCTGTAATGATCCCTGTAGGGGGATTGGAGCAGCTCATTAGGTCGCAGTCCAGGTTTCAATGAGATTCCATGTCGGCGGATGCGCAGCGGTAGCTATGTGAAGGCCATGGGAGACATGGAAGACAGTGACGACTCCGAGGGAAGCCCTAAACCCTCGCCCAAAAGTGCTGCTCGCCGTCAGAGCTACCTCAGGGCCACCCAGCAGTCTCTAAGTGACCAGCTCCCCCCACGCAAGTAAGAAAACAAACAAACATGTTGTCAGTTATCAGATAGCATGAAATGGGCAAATCATTTTGTTTATTCTGGGCTAGATTGTATATTTTATTTAGAGTTTCTTAAATAAAAATTTTATGATTGACCGTTTAAACCCGACAACACAGGGAAAGTATTTTCTCTCTCTCTCTCTCTCTCTCTCTCTCTCTCTCTCTCTCTCTCTCTCTCTAAAAAAAAAAAAAAAACACACATAGGGAGTCCTAAAAGTGCATTGCTTTAAAAAATTGAGCGGCGAGCCTCTCAGGAATCAAAAGTAAAATAAATAGTCCAGCCAGTTTTCACTTGCACAGAAAGAAAATCTTTACGTCCTCTCTGGTCTTGGATACGTTTACACAAAGTCCAAAGAGAGATTACTTGCACATGAAATACTTAGGTAGCCTTCTGTTCACATGGTAGTTAGTACCACAACAATTCTTCTTCTTCATAAACTACCCAAACCACCAGCCTTACAATTATCATCTAGTCAATTAGCTACATCAATCTCTTTGACTTGGAATTCACCCTAATTGTTCTCAGCTTGGACAAATATGGGGAATTTATGGAGGGTTGAGGTCTACTTTATGATTTTCTCATTTACAATAATTGGCTTTTAAAATTCTGCAGAAATAATGGAAAGACGTGTTGTTGCTTATTCAAAAGTAACCTGCAAGATAATATAACAGTAATTATAAAAAAATATATCAGTTTAATTTTGATTAAGAACAGAAAGTGGTGCTCTTTGTGTATTTTTAGAATATCCATTAGGCTGAAGATCCATAAAACATGAATTAACAGTTTTGATTTTGATGCTAAGATACATGCCACAACAATGAGAAACTACAAGTGTGTTAGCACTTTCCATTTTGAAACTGGCATTTCTTTTTTAAAGTCTCGTTGAGAAATTCTTCTCAGCTTGGTTACCTTTGTTGATTGCTAGCCTGTTGTGGGCTGTTTGTCTTATTGACAGACGTGCACACACGACTGTGACTTGTTACAGATGTTTGTTTCTGAACAGTGACTTGCTGAAAAGAGGGTCTGGAGCTGCTTCTGTCATATGCAAGAGAAACATTAAGTGTTTTTTTTTTTCCCCCACTTTTTTGGCCCTCATACGTCTTTTACTGAGAATATACAGTAAAAGATGAGGGAGGGGGATGCTACTATACAATAAAACTGGAAACTGAGGGGGGGTTTTTTGTGGTAATTTGTGATTTTTACAAACCTTTCCAATTTGACTCCAGCTTTGATTAATATTGACATGGAATTTGCTCTCGGGGGTTTGGAACACTTCAGGAGAGAATTGTACCACTGTTGTACCATGACTGCATGCCACCATTAAATTTTCTTCAAAATATAAGAGTATGGGCTGGCATATTTTGATGTCACCCACTGATGTTGGCCTTCTTGTCCAACAGCAATGTCTGACCTCACAAGTACACTTTTGGAGGATTTGTATTCCTCTTGTATTCCTATTAACACAGATGGAAATCCTTCCCAGAGTTGAAGCCATTAAAGGTTAAACCTTGTGATTTAAGAATGGGATGTCACACAGACCATGTGAGCAAATACTTGTGGCAATACAGTGCATTTTGAAAATTGGTAAACATCTTTTCAGCGTTGCGTTGTTTTATTAATGAGCTGTATATGGCACCCTCTTAACATCCAAAGGTAACTTGTTTTTATCAACGATTTGCTGCCATAAACGTGTAAAAATGCATAAATTTCACACAACACACAAACCGAGCTGTAACACTTGAAGAAACTAAGGTGTTGGCTCTTCAAACACAACACTCTCTATCGTAAACTCATAAAATACATCCCTTGAATGACTGATCCTGATGCAACAATCCATCTCTGATCATCCAATCCTCCTCTCTTTCGTTCTGCACCTACCCGATTGGTGCTAGCAGCAGAACCTTGGATTTCACATTGTTGCAGGGGGAGCTGGATGCCCTGTGGTCTCCACTCCACAGTGTGTCCTCTCTGCACCAGCTGGGCAGGTCAATGAGCAGGTCAGTGGTAGGCCTGTAAGCCTTTCCTCAGGGTTGCAGTGCAAAACACTTGCGATTGATTATTTGTGATCAGTGACTTTGCGCTGCCCCCCTCGGGAAAGTTTTTAGAGTTAAAACTCCAACTGCAAAAGTCATCTCCTGCTTCAAACAACTGCTAGCTTATTGTTAGCTTGTTGCCACCATCTGCTTTTGGATTAAAAGTAGCGTCATTTGTGTTTTAAAATAAAAGCGGTAAGCATCGTTTGTCTTCTTAAAGACATGAAGTACCATGAAGCTTCACAGCTATTCCATTATCTCAAATTAGACAAAAAAATAAGTCTATAGACATTATTAAACATTTTTGATTACTTTCATCTTGCTGCATTTTGTACATTCTTTCTCTGACTGCACTTGCATGCTCAAATTATGTACTGGGTGACTCAAGACGATTGATATTGAAATAGAGACTATTTTAAGGTTTGTGAGACAATCAAGGAGGAAATGAAAGAAGCGCCTTGAGTAAAATACATCTCGACTTTTTATCTCTTTTTCAATTCCTGGTTGGGTGATCAATCATCAATGTTCTCCTGCTGCCTTTCAGGTCATGATCTGAAAACATAAGCTTTTTGTCCATATCTCTTTTACTTCCTCGTATTCAGATTCCTAACAATTTGTTCTGTGTTTTTTGTTTTTGTTTTTTAATCTGATTTCACTCTTCTTTTCCCAGCTGTCTTCCATCTCTCAGAGAACTCTCAAATAATCGCAGCCTGGATAATCTGGACTGTATTGGAGGACCAGGAGCTTTGGCACCATGGGAAGAAGACAGCTTCAGCCAGGCCTGCAGCACTTTGAGTAGACGTAGTGGCATAGGACAGGTTGGGAATGCTTCATTTATTATTTACAAAAACCAGGAAAAAAAAGAAATTGTTTAGGGATATAAAAATAACTTTTTTTTCTTTTTACTTCATTATGTCATGTCTCTTATACACACTGTCACTCTGGCAAAATAACTCAGTTATTTAACATTTTCACATTTTGACCCTGGACAACCACAAACCTTGATGTGTTTTTTGAAATGTTTGGGTAATCTGCAATTTTCTTTTTTTTTTTTTTTTTAAAAACTACTTTTTTGTCTGTCAAATGAGGTGTTCAAAGTAGAGCTGTATGTATTCCAGAATTAAATAGCACACAGGTGAATACAGTTTACTAATTATTTACCTGATTTTATGTAGGGGTGTCACAGTAAAAGGGGCTGGATACAATTGCATACATCAGCGTGCTTTGTCTTTACTCTTCATAGTCATGCAGTAGTTTGTGACCATCTTATCGCACAAAACCCCGCTTTGTGTATTTTCACTGTTTCCATTGTAAAGACTGATATAATGAGATTCCAGAGAACATTTCCAGCTGTCTTGTATTAATGTTATTACCCCAAAAGACAAATGAGGTGACAGTGATAGTTAGAGGTCTAATTTGTCCACTAACAGAGGGACCATTAGCTTGGCGATGAGAAGGTCACCGAGATGAAGATCGGCCGTGGAGTCTTTTTCTAATGACCGAATTTTTGCCTCCGAGTTCTTACAGCAGTTTCCTGTGAAGAGACGTATCGCATTTAGTTAGTGTGCATAAGCAGCCAGCAGGCCAAAAAGCAAGCGCTTCCTGTCAGGGTTGTCTAACATTCACTCTTTTTAAACAAGGATTACATAACAATAATAAAATAAATGACTGCTGAAAACCTTTTTTCTGGTTTGCATTCGATAGGGCTGGGCACAACCGCTACATTCTCGGCTTCGTTTTTGCCTCTCTGGTGCCGACTCGCTCGTATTTACTCCACATATTCTTCCATTTGCAGTCAGTGAGTCATTAGAATGCCATTACTTTGTCTCATTTATGTCAGCAAAGAGACGTCTGTAAAGATGGCTTGCTGAAATTTCAAACTATCCTCGCCAAACACTGACAGTTTTTCCACATTGCAGATTAAAAATAGACAGTCATTTCTTTTACTTTAAAATGTTCTTTTTTTTTTTTAATTGCATCTAGAGTTTCTTGTTGGGAAACTAAATCAGAAAAAAAAAACATATTTGTGGGGTTAAATAGTCCCATGCCTTTGTAATGTCTTCGTCCAGCTGCGAGACCTGGAAAAAAGTCATCATTACGAAGACAGAAGCTCAGAGTCCGCCTTCAGAGATTCCCATTGTCAGGACATCTCGGAGCCTCTGGACATGCCCATGCCGACATGCTTCCGATCCCGCAGCCACAGCTACCTGAGAGCTATCCAGGCTGGCTGTTCCCAAGACGACGACACCGCTTCCATAGACTCAGGCTGCTCTCCACCTCCAACCGACTCCTCTGTTCGCACATACAGCACCAGCACTGGTAAGTCATTTTAACAAAAAAACAAAAACAAAACTACAAAACACTGAAAAACAAGGTTTTGATCTCATCAAATCTTTTAAAATAGCTTTTTTTCTTGCACTGTTTTTTCTTTTTTTGTCACCCCTTTCCTTTGATAAAAAATGACTTGGTCCAAGTTCCTGCTGTCCTTTGTATTTCACTTTGCATCCTTTTAATTCTTGGTCCTTAGCAAGACCCTGATCTTCCAGCTTTTTCCCAAAGTAGCATATTTAGCTTAAATGCAGCCTCTTTTGCCCACACTAGACGACCTTTCTACACAATGGAAGACATGGAAAGAACAGTTTGCCTCTTACCTGATAGCCACTGGCTTGGACAAAGCCCCAAAGGAGAAACAACTTGCAATTTTTCTTCAGCGTTTCGGGACAGACAGACCACGCATCCTACCCACACACACAGGTAACAACTCAAAACCTCTTCCCCTGAAAAGATCCAA
Source organism: Poecilia formosa (assembly GCF_000485575.1). Classification (NCBI taxonomy): domain Eukaryota; kingdom Metazoa; phylum Chordata; class Actinopteri; order Cyprinodontiformes; family Poeciliidae; genus Poecilia; species Poecilia formosa. The sequence goes on from NW_006800001.1 coordinate 747,529, forward strand.
TCAGTTTAACTCTCGTGAATTTTCATGTTATAAACAAAATAATAATAATAATAATAATTTAAACGTTATCTCAAAGTGTTGGTTTCATCTCACTGTATACATAAATACATGTTGTGTTGACAGACATTTTAAAACAGGATCTCTTATAGTTTGATGAAGGATGACTCTGCCTTTGATTTCCTTCAGAAATCAAAAAACTCATGCTCATGGGTTTGTCTGTATAAATCCCTAGTTGGAAAAACAGGCAGAAAATCTCCTGAAATTGAAATTTCAAGCAGGAAAGTTGCAGGTTTCTCAGAAACCATAACATCACAATCCACTATGGTGCTGAGTGTAATAAAGAGTTTATTTCAATTTCTAATGGTATGTGTATTATTTCACCTCTCACATATGCAGAACATGTTTGCAAAGATGCTCTTTTGGTGTTTGAACACCTAAGACGATCCCTGCTTGTTAACTTGTCTTCTTTCCCAGATTCATGTTCCGAATTTAAAGATAAATGAAAAGTCACCAGCACCTGCTTGACTTTATAGTGAGAACTCTTGAAACAACTTAACTTCTAGTTTAAGTAGCGCCTGATTGACACGGAGATTGATGAGCTTGAACAAATCAACATTTTTCCTGTTGGTAAGCTTATTTACCTTTTTGATGGCTGACACAAAGAGTGCAATTAAAGGCAGCCCACGTACCCATGATACATGTACCGCAGTTTGAGAAGCCTTGGCTAAAAAGATTGTTTGGAAAGTGACACCCAACTGCTGGACAGCAGTCTAAAACATCAAATCAGATTTCTAGTTGTCTGTGACTTTAGTTCGCTGAGTTAAGGACAACGCCAACAACAACAAAAACACAAGTGTTCACTTTAATGTTAAAATCACAGAGGCAGAATGATAACGAATGAGACACGACATATTATGGAAAGCGGCTTTTCCTGTCCCCTGACTGCTCCCTCGATACAGAATTACGTTGTCAGTAGTTTGGCATTGACTTCAGTTTTCATATCACCAGTATCCACCATGTGGCGCTCTTTACTGTTATTTTCAAAGGAAGCCATGCGCTGCTTTCATGGGAATTTTTCGTGTGGAAATGTTCAGTTTTGATGTGGCATAGCAGAGGACATCCTAGTAAAGAGTATTTATTTATTTATTTATTTATTTATTTACAATTACTTCTAGGGTTATTGTAGCTGTTCTTTTAACATATTTTTAAGTTGCATCTTTATAGAGTAATCTTTAGCAAATGGCTTCTCACATTCAAGTCGTGTTACAAACGGTGCAGTTTAGAGTCTCAAATGAGTTGTTCACAAAATATTATTCAGAATTATGACTCAGAAAGGAAAAAACAAAAACTAACTTCACATAAGTGCTTGGTTGGATAAATTATAAACAGAAAGTTTTATGGTGTGGAAGTTTTAAGGTGAAGTTCTAATGTCAGAGGCGTCCCTGAAAGCACCACACAGTCTCCTCCCGTGGAGCTGGGAGAAACTCCTCAAACTAGAGCCAAACATCCGTCCTTGCGGCTGCTTAGCTGGAGTTAAATGAATGACTGAGCTGCAAACAGCTACTCTTTTGTGTTTTTCTGTTTTAATAATTACACACGACGTTTATCTCCGTCATAGGCGAGGGTAAGTAACCCATTTAGTCCTGCGTTTTTAGCGCTTTCTACTAATTTCATTCGTTGCCAGTTGCCGATAACTTTAATGTCAGATTATTTTTCTGATTTGGACCAGACTTACCATTCGACAATGAAACTTGAATGTAGAATTTTATTATAAACGTATTTAGGGCTGCTTGCAGCAACCCTACACGCAGGGTTGCTGCATATTTTAAGTCATCCCATCACTGTCTGGCTGGGTTACATTATGACATTATGAGTCTAATGTCAGCATCAATGTTGATTTATTTTTTTTTATATTTTCGAGGTAGGAACATTTCCAAAGACATTATTTCAAGCCTGTCCTACTTTTGACCCGCATGGTGGTTTGTGTGTTGGATCACTAATGGAAATCATTTTTCAGGTGAGACAGTTTATCAGTTTATTGATAAACTCTCTGAATAGGTTATGCATGTATCTATGTTTATGGGGCCAAGTGACCTAAAACTCGTATTTTTCAAACACTTGCTGCAAGGCAGCAGTGCATGCAGTCAGAATTAGCATATAATATTATTTATTAGCTTAAATATAGCATTTTTCATGGCTAACAGCAGTCTATGTGTGCAAGGCCTTCAGAACAAGGCCCTTATTTCTTTTCTGAGATCTCTAAACACCTACCAGCATTTCAAAATCAGGCATGAAAGGTTGGCAGCTTATAAAAAATAAAAAAAAGAGCACCTATGTGTCTGCTTAGCTTAGGACACAGCCTGGATTCGGGACCTGAAGGCCTTTGTTAATAATACAACCACCTTTCTAGAAGCTTCTCCTGATTGAAAATACCAAGCTTTGAGTTTTCTTCTCTCTGTACCAACTTCAACATCGAAGATTGTTATTTCAACCTGTTAAGAGTTCAAGTATGGTGCATTCACTGATTGGATAGAAGTTCCTAAGTTTTTAGTTTTAAATTGGTTGGTCATTGTTCAGTGCTGGTCAAGCACAAAATTGTAGCTTCTCTACATCCCAGAAATATGGAGAAAGGTTTTCAGGAATGTGTTGGTACTTCTAAAGTTGTAACTGTTTTGTCACGATGCTGATTACATAGCAGCAGTATAACATAGTAGTATGTATGCTGTAATGCTCCAACAAAGCTTTGGAACAGCATTAGGACATGTTTTTTTTTTTTTGTTTTAATGGTTCACTGAGTGGAATTGTTTTAAATTGTTTTCACCTCCTGGAACATCTTGAAGCAAATTGTTTTCTTGGCTGGGGAAAAAAAAAATGTTTGTGATCCAGCAGTCACAGTGGACAGCAGAACGTGGTTTCTAATGACACTAAAGCAGCAGCTCTCAGTGCCCACTATGGATCCCACACTGACAATTTTGGCACGTAAGCAAAGTGGCTATTTTTCTTGTTAAAATTCACCTCTAATGAGAAACCATAGTTAGTTTTTGTTGAGCTTCTGTATTGATAAGTCCAATTAAAGCTCCATAGTGCTTGGCTTAATGTCCAATTTTATAGTTCTTCATCTCAATGAAAGTCAGTCTTTAGAAACACTGGGTCTGGCACGAGCGCCATTGCTTAGTAGTTGATGCTCATGCAGAGATGAGCTTTGTGCTTATACAGCTGTGTTAGAGAGGCGGGGATCTGTAACGTAAGCAAATATATCACAGGAAACTGGCTGATGATAAAACATGGCACTTGCACTGTTTGTCTGAGGAGCGATTCTGATGTGGTTGCATTTTTTTTTTTTTTTTTTGAGTGGGTTTAGCAGAAAATCATCATGAATCAGATGTATTTAGGTTGCTTCCTCCTTGACTCTTTCGTGTAGTTGCTCTGTGTGAACAATGGGGGCCTGTGGTTAAACTCCAACCGTCTGTATAACCGGTCTGATCTCTAATGTGGTCGATCTCGTTAGTCTCCGGTTAGACGGACTGCCTCACCATCAAGCTCACAAGGACAACGCACCAAATGACAGCAAAGAGCATTTCTTAACAGTCTAAGGTCAATATTAGTTGTGGTCATCATAAAAATGCTGACATTTTCATGTTAACCTCCATCTGCATCAGCTTTGATATTGAGCACTTGATAAAGTTTTAGTACATCTATAAATTAGCATTTTATGTAGCTATACATAAAAAGTTTTTTTCTAATTAAGTACTTGGATAATCAGATGTCTTTCAGGGATGCTGTAAAGATCGGAACACATAGATTGCCATGTTAATTATAATATGTTTCTCATAATGCACCTTAGAGACGAGACTTTTGTGTTACTTGTTCTAGCCTTTTCCTGTTTAATGAGCATTATTGTTGTAAGCGTCTATTGTTTTGATTGTTTTTGAATAGTCTATTTATTTAGATAAGGCTTTGCTTCTCCATTTAATACTTAATCTCGTGGGCTTATGTCAAATATTAGTTTAGGGCTTATTTCTGTGGGTAAAGGAGGAACTGGTTGCGAAAGCAGACCGAGATATTATTTTACAGTCAATCAGAGAATCTCCTCTGCACAACAGGAGAGCACCAAGCCTCTGCCACTAATTTGCCTCCTGTGGACTGTTGATAAAGGAGGACATCACTGAAATGTTATTTCATGGTGGCTTTAATCCATTTGTGGTGTGCACAAACCTGCTGGAAGTTGTCACTCTACAAAATGTCTTGCTAAATGAAATGACTGTATGCCTTTTTCTCACAGAGACAAAACAAATAAATAAAACAAAAAAGGACAGTGCCTTGGCACAAACTTTGCGCTAGTTGCAATAAAATCTCCAATGTCAGTAACTTCTAAGGTTTGCCATATTGTTCACATACGAAGGACAGGTGTCCTACAACAAGCGTGGATAGTCATGGCAGGGAAACCAGTCACTAATGTAGGCTTGCTTTTTTTTTTTTTTGCTACGGTAGGAATAGTTATCAGTTTTTAAACAAGAAACAATTGTGCTTTTATCTTGAATTAATGTGTTCCAAGTAATTGGATCCAAAGTTTAATATCTGGTTTTATCACACTCGATGGTAACAACTGTGATTAATGTTTGCAAGAACTGTTGTGAAAGCCCAATTCTTGTTGGCAGAATTGTTTTAATTCAGCAACACAAGAGGGTTTTGTGGTCCGTTTAAGACCATGGCATTGTGGGTATTTAAAAAAGAAGAATTTGCTGGACAGAGTTTATTTGTGGCTAAGGGTGCACACCTTTTTATTTTTCTTAAATTACTGCTATAAAAAAAAAAATCTGTGAACATTTCATAGAATAAAATTGGAACTGCATCCTAGACATTTAAAAAAGAAAACCAGACGTTCTCCAGGATTTCATTTGGAAAGTCGGTTGCAAGGTGCTGCATGTTCACAAAGCCTTGTTTGTCCTGTCAGCTCAGCGTCTTCAGTACGTTTGTGTTTTGGAATGAAGACAGTCCTGCAGTGTGGAGACGGGCCAACTCGGGTGTGGTTTGGGTGTCGTCTCGGGTGTCGAGGAATGATGTCAGTGGTGTTGCTTTGCTGGAATGTGACGTAAAGTATGCTGTAACCTGCTTGGTGTTTGCACTTGCAAGTCATGTAGCGCTCCGACATGTGTTTCACAAATGCTGCAGTGGTGTGTCAGTGGGAAATGTTTTGTTTTGGATTCCTGGACCTTTTTTTTTTTCCCCCCTGTTTTTGTTGCCTGTCTCCAACCACTGTAAGCATGCAGGTTAAATCAGGATCATTTGCTGGAGCAGAAGCAATTTTGTCAGAGAAATAAATCTCAGTGAGGGAGGGTGACGATGAAACACAAGACAACAAATGAGTGAGACCTCTCGCGACACAAAGAAGCATTTCATTTTACTATATTATTATGAACTTTTGCCTTTCGGTGCCTATTATGCTGACGGGGCAGAAAGAAAACTTTCCAAAATATTATTTCACAGTTAATGAAAACTTTCAGGCATGCTTGAGATCATACGAGTACAGTTGCATACTCTGTATAGAGAAAGCTGAGCAAAGAATTGTGTTGAACAGTTCATGGCAGACCTGTACTCTGGTTACTGGGCATTTTTATCTGTTAATTTGAAAAACTGGTTTCTATATCGACGCTGCAGACTAACAATAAGCTTCTGGAATGTCCCCTCTCTGTCGCTCAAAAGTTTCATAAAATAAACAATGGACTTTGTTATGAAGTTAATTATCAAAGAGTGGGTCAAGCTCTTTATGCACAAACTACTTATTTGTACTTCTGTGTCCACTCTTGTTTTGGGTCCAAAAACAATAGATTTGTAGCTACTTCACAACTTTATCCTTGCTAATCCTTTTATCCTGATCCCGCCGTTTTTGTTTCCAGTCTCCACATGCATAACAAGCTGTAAGAAGGCCGCTCCTCCACCGGTGCCTCCACGCACAACCTCCAAGCCCTACATATCGGTGACGGTGCAGAGCAGCACCGAGTCAGCGCAGGACAACTACTTGGACCAACAGGACAGGAGGTCAGAGGTCAACAGCCAGTCGAGCCACGTTCACAGCAACTCCTCTGACAGCCTTGACAGCACCCGTGCCAACAGCCTGGCCCGTGGTATTCCTCGTCCTCCGCATATCATCCCTATTCCCATCGCTACGCCGAGGGAGCCAGTCATCCCTAGCACCGCCAATGCTTCCACAGAGACGAGTGACTCGGCAGTCCACAATGAATCCGTGAAATCAGGATCTAGTAAAGGGAATTTAGCAGCAGAGGAGCTCTTTGTAGCCCCATTACCAAGGCGGAAACTCTCTTCTATTGGGATACAGGTAGGCAATTAAAGTTTATTTATATAAGTGAGCAACAAATGAGAACGTACATAAAGGATGCTAGATTATTGAATATAGTGTGGAATTGTGGCTGAAAGGACATTAATTCAGGCAGTTTGGAGGGTGTGGTTGTAGTTTTGCCAGAAGAGACGCCAAGTCCCAACGAGATACTATGTTAATATATCATTGTGGAATTGGTGCTTTGTGTGTGTTTACATTTTGTCCCAACCAGAACTTCTGCAGGACATCCTTCAGATGCTGCTCCAGCATGTAGTTAATTTCCTTAAGAAATTTGGGGGAGCACTATTTGCACCGTGGACGGGTCACCAGTCAGTCACCAGGGCAACACAGAGAGATACAAGGCAGACAGCCATACATGCGCACTCTTAGACAGTTTAGAGACGTCCATAAACTAAATGGCCATGTTCTTGGGATGTGGGAGTTCTCCCGAGAGAATCCTTGTGTGTATGGGGAGCAAATGCAAACTCACTGAAGGCATACTCCAAGTTGGTATCTTCTCTCTATAGTTGATATAATAATTACAAGGCAACAGTCATTCCAACTCCTCGCCATGTGGCACTTCTTTTAAAAATGACCTGAAGAGAAATGTAATTTATGGACCAGTGTCTTGCAAATGTTGTTATATTAGTAAATAAAGTATTTAGTCTGTGTGGCGCTTACAAACTAAGCCGGCCTGTGCAAAATCTGGCCTAAATCTGGTACAGTATCCAAAATTAAGTGTAGAAAGAAGGTCCAGATGAGGTAACATATATGCTACATGAAGCTAATAACCCGGCTAGGTTGCTTCAGTAAACCACATACTATCAGTATCGACCCAGTGCAGGTGGCTGGATCCATCGAAATGGATCCAGCTACGTTTTGTCATCTGGTTTGTTAATAATTCATCTGGTAAGAAATTCAAGACGTTCCAGTTAGTAGTGTGCAAACAAAACTTCCCTGAATGTTTGTCTCTCACTTCATAAATGTAATGCTTTGCTTTTCACATAATGAAATTTAATAACTAGTGTTTCAGCTGCTCTCCATTTAGATTTCCCTAATGCAAACAATTGTGCACAGCAGGTTTACGTAGCACAGACAGAGCTCTCCAGCAGCCATTGCAGCCTTTCGACGTAAGCATCATTGGATGACAACACATCTCTTGCTTATCTGGAGAAACCCAGATTAGTTAACAAAATGAGTACCTTGCAGACATCAAAGCAACAACAGGGTATCGTGGATTTGACTTTAGCCAGACACTTCAATACCAATCAATTAAAAACAACTTGAGTTGAAGCCCAATTCAATACCTGGGCTCCCTATTGTCTGTGTATCTTCTGAGATATTTTTTTTATTGACTCAAAATTGAAAGACTTCACAGGTCCAGTGATATAAAATATGCATGACCATGACCATAGTTCTAAGCCAGCATTGTTTCCCTCTTGGTTTGGGTTTCTGCTTTTTTTTTGCCTTTTTAGGTTGACTGCATTCAGGAAGTTCCAAGAGAGGAGACCCCGCCCCTGGCCAGATTTCAGTCAATAGGAGTACAGGTGGAGGACGGGTGGCAGTAAGTCCTCTTCCTGTCCTTTTAACAACGTGAGGAATTTATATTATAGCCACACACACATTCTTCTGACTGTTCTACTCCCTCCAACACAGGGCCTTTGTATATGTGAAACCATCCCGGGTGTTTTTGTGCGTGTGGTGTTTGTGATTGTTGAATCACATTCCTCCTATGAGCATTTACTATTTAAAGATCTCCTCCAAGCCATTTTGAACATTTAAATTGCTATAAAGTTGTTTTCGCTTTTGTTTTGTTTTTCATTTTTTAATGCAGTATTTAAATGTAATACATATATTCACTTAATCAGTTCTTTCTTTGAAATCTAGACTTTCAAAACTCCTAAATATATATATATATATTTAGAAACAATTCTTTTGGATGCAATCTGTCTTTTTACTTCTCTTTCTATTCAGTGTCATGTTAGAAGTTGCTTCTACATAGAAACACTAGATCAGAATGGCTTTCCGAGTAAACGCCATGATTTTTGTTTTAGCTGTGCGCAAAGAAACCCTCAACATGCAGAAGCTACACCTTCCAAATGAATCTTGCTGTGCCTGGATTAAAAAGAACTGCACTGACCGAGTTTACCAAGGAGGGAGGCTTTAAATACGTCTCTGCTTGTTGTTGAGACCCATGTCCTGTTTGCTGTTCTTTTGTTCTTGAGTGCTTTTGGCATATTGTCTGAACTGCATCTGCGTTTCCTGGAAATGGAGACAATTAGACAGAATTCACATCAATCACATCAAGTCCATTTATTCATTTGCTCGGTTCAGGCGAGAAGCTCGCAGGATGCCTCGCTCTCAAGTGTCTTGTATCTGCATTGACCGAGAGAACTGACTCTGCTTTTCAACTCAACAGGTCCTATTTGTTCCCGGAAAGGGAAACAATTGAATGAGTTCTCAAAAGTAATTTCCACAGTTAGTCATGTTAATAAAGGTTCAATTTATTTTATTAACATTTTATGCATTTGCAAAGTGGCAGGAAAATGGGAAACATTTACAAATAGAAATATGAAAAGTATTTTGTGCATTTGTACTCGGTCTTCCCGAGTGAGCACTTTGCAGAACCACCTTTTGGGATATGAATCTCTACCAACTTTGCATTTTTAGAGACCATTTCTGACCATTCCTTTTCTCAAAGTAACCTACGCTCAATTAAATGTACAGCTCCTCTATTGACCGAGTCAAAGTCCAAACTTTAATTTTGCTATAACACCTGAATCTGTTTTGATCAAAATCAATCCATTGTAGTTCCAGTTTTAAATTCAGGGTTATTGTTCCACTGAAACGTAACCCTCCTTTTATTCAGCATTCTTTACCAGTTTTTCCCCACAGCATGATACAGCCATGCTATGCGTCAGAGAGAAGGAGGCTTTGTACATGTGCATGCTACCCTTTTCAGATTTTCATATTTTAAAAATACTGTATTGATTTTCTTCTTCTTGACAGTTATGGACCTCTTTGTGTTGGTCTGTCTCATAAACTCCTAATCACATACAGTGAAGTTTTTGGTGGTAATCTGAGGAGTTTTGAAGCAGATTGTTTGGCGAGAAACAGTAAAATATATTTTGCTCTCTGCTCTGTTGGAATTGAATTGTAACGTCGTCTCTTTGCTTTATTCCAGACTGAGTCGCTCCAGCAGTATGGCCGCAAAACAAGAAACAGACTCAGACACACAGGACATCTCTGCCATTTCTCACATCAACGTTGCCAAAACCTTTGAGAAGAAAGTCATGGTCAACAGTGCCAGTCAGTCAATGAGCTCCCCCCCTGGACAAGACTCTTTAGACAACGGAGACCAGACTGGCGACACCTCCTCCCCACCGCCTCCCAGGCAGATCCTCAACCGCTCCACCACGCGGAGCAGCTCCTCGTCTTTCTCCGAAAGCCTGGATCCAGCGCTTGATCCCTCGTCTCTGCCGCCCCCGGATCCCTGGCTGGACAGCGGAAACGGTAGCAGCGGCGGCGGCGTCTCCCAGAGCGGAGGAGGCGGAACGCTGTGCAGAAGAGACGGCCATTGGTTCCTGAAGCTGCTGCAGGCCGAAACGGCACGCATGGAAGGCTGGTGCCAACAGATGGAGCAGGAGACCAAAGACAACCAGCTCTCAGAGGAGGGTAAGGTCCACACGGTCTTTGCTGGACTGTATGTAGCCGTGAGGAAATACAGCGTCAAAAGCCATCGCTCACCTGCTGTCACATACACACGCGCATGTATAAAGTTGTTTTACATCCCATTCATGATCTAAAGTTTTTAATATGTCGTCAACCCATACTTTGCATCAATAAGAGCTTAAGTTCACTCCACAGACCTCTCTGCAAACCGTTCTTGAGCTAATTTGAAGGCCACGTGAATCTTTGAGGTGTGTAGCTGTTTCTTCAGAGAGTCTGCGAACTATTCGCCTCAGCATCCAGTGACCCCGCTCTGGGATTTTTTTTTTTTTTAAGAGTCTTGTCTCTTCATGGCTGATTTGCTGTTGTTTCCCAGATGGAAGGCAGCTGGATGACTTCAAGAAGACCTTACGCTCTCTCTCTCATTTAGAAAGGCTGTTCCAGGCCTTCTGGATGAGACACACTGACCTTAGATTTTTGTGCATAACTCATTTCTCACTCCCTCTAATCAATCTGTTGCACAAACACAGCATGGAAAGGATGATGCTGTAATACCTGGGGTTAACGCACACAAGCAGGCCTGTAATCTCCAGAATTACACAAATCTAGTCTGGAACTGATTAAACCCTCAGATTAGATTAGTGCCTTAGCATCGGCCTGGGACACACAGCAGCAGTGGGCAGACAGGCAAAGCACACCATAAATGCAAACCGTGCAAGGCGGTTATCATGAAGGGCTTGTTCAGATAAGTGCCTGCTTGTCCTCAGCAAGGGAGTTTGCATTTTCAAAACTCAGTGTTTTGAATGGTGTGTGTATGTGGCCTGACTTGGTTAAGTAGTTTGCATCAAATCTGATGTAGAGCTGCAGTGCAGAAGTGGGATCTCGCCCGCCACACAGCAGTCCCACGCCTACATCTTTAAAATCCACCAATCGGGGAGGATTCTGAGTTTGGTCAAGGCAGATGTTTGTCCTAATTTGACTCTGCAAACAGACTAATGTTGTAACAAGTCACAAGTTGCATCCAAGTCAACTGGGAAGATGTAGTGTCCAAAAAGAGGATTTTCACTTTTTATCGCATTCATGCCATCCAGCTGCTGACCCATTTTCCAGGTGGGGGTGTTTCAAAAAGTAACATAATTCCTAATTATGCATTCGAAAACGCTTTCAAACCGTGCTGTGTTTAGTTCTGTTTTCTTCTCACTACAGTGCTCGGGAAAGTCCGCAGTGCAGTGGGAAGTGCTCAGCTCCTAATGTCTCAGAAGTTCCAGCAGTTCCGGGGACTGTGTGAACAAAACCTGGTGTGTATGTTGTCACACTTTGCTCACAAGCTCAAACTCAAAATGCACAGTTGGCGTCCCTTTGTCAGCTGCAATGCATAAAAAAGCTTTCATCTACTTGAAAGCTGACTAATATGAAAGCAGCCATGATACGCAGCACATTAAGCATGCACAGACTCCATCATGAGGACCCCGCAGCACAAAACACAAGGAGCTTATATTAAACCAATAAGCCCTTCCACCCAGATGACGTCTTTTTGTGAAAATGCCATTATACAAATTGTAGCCAACAACCAGCACATGATATGTACCATAGTGAGTGATAAGCGGCACTCTAATGTGATTTGCCCTGAGATGAGAGCAGGAAGCGCTGAAGCATTAGAATGGTGAGCAATGTGGAGCCAACGCAGACAGAGGTCAGCGTGTTTAAAGCACCGCAGACTTTGAACGGGAGCGTGCAGGATTTCAGCTTTGGACTTCCAGTGCCTTAAAAATGTATTCATACCTCTTTAGATATTGTGCCATATGTACATTTTTATGTAAAATATCAACAGGATCATTCTAAGGAGGAAGTTTTTCTCTTTTTTTTCTTCGTGTGTGAGTATTTGTGAGTATTTGGAAAATGCAGTACTCATCTGTATGTCTCTACATGTTAGTTCATCACATACAATGAAAAAATACAATAATGCTGGTGGTTGAACTGTTACAAGTGGTACTCAGCAATTGCACTGTACCTTTTCTGACATCTCTTCACGTCTGGAAGCTTTTCAGAAATATGATTACTTCAGTTAAACCATTTTGCACAGAAGATATGGGCGCTTTATATTTTGTAATTTGATAGTAAATCACTTGGTTCTCAATGTAGTTTGGTAATTCTATGTAACCAAAGTAGCAGCATAAGTGTTTCACTAATCGAGGCTGTTGCATTGCACCATCTAGTGGCGAACATAAAAACTGCATCAAAATTACATTGTTCTCCGACCTTGAAAAGTGTCTTCATTAAGATGCCATACATGGTTGTGTGGCTCTTTTTTTATTCATTAAAAAAAATACTATATAATTTAAACAGTTCTCTTTTAGATAAACCTTTCAAATATACATAAAAGTGTAAATACACTAAAGATATGAATGTAACTGTGACAATAGTTTTATTGCTATTTTTGTTAAAACTTCAGTTGGGTTAAAGCATTTTCTCAACAACTGTGGTTTGACAAATACTTTAGATAGTAAATTATAAATAAATTTGAATTTATAGTATTTTTACATGCAGTTATACATATGGACTTATTTCACTCGTTTAAATATCCAAATGTCTATCTCTTTGAGGTGATGTCTGCAATGAATTCTGCTATTTATTTTTACATTTTAATTATTAAATGAATAGGAAAAACTTTCAAGTCAACCAAAAACATTGTTTTTTACTGAAGAATAACTATATCCATTACATTTTTTTTTCCACCAAAAGCTAACGAGAGCCCCATCAGGACCGCTCAAGTGAAGTCCTACACTTCACATTAAACAATGTGTGCATAAAACATTTCAAAATTAGTTTTCTCTATTAGATTGTGACTTTCAATAACTGCATCTTAGGAAATTTGAACTACACACCTCAGAAGCAAAAAAAGAAAAAAAAAAAAGAAATACAGCCCATCTCTGTCCAGTCAAATCAGGTTTATCAGGAAATTTATAAAAAGTCATGACTTTTAACTCATTGCTGCGTCCACTTCAGATATTTTTTAGCAATTTGTGCAGTAGATGCAGTTCTATTATTTAAAACCTACTTTTTTTTTCTAAATGCAGCCTTATTTAATACAAGGAGTTACTGTTTAATTTGTATCTACTCCTATTTAAAATACATTCCCATCATTCATTCTTAATTTATAAGGCACTTTTAATTCACAGAGAAGTCAACAGAAAGTGATTTACATCCGATTAAAACATGAAGTAATGAAAAACAAAGAGTAAAATAAATGAAGAGTGTAATAGGTCTTGCAAACATACACCAATGTTTAGCTGCTGTCCTCCTCGCCGTTCGTTCCGTTTCACCTTGTTCATTTTTCTCTGGTCAGAATGTGACTGCCAACCCACGGCCAACAGCCCAGGACCTGGCTGGCTTCTGGGACCTGCTGCAGCTATCTATCGAGGACATTAGCCTCAAGTTTGATGAGCTCTACCATCTCAAGTCCAATGACTGGCAGCCCGTGCCGTCTGGGGCCGCCCAGTCGTCCCCTGAGCGGAAGGTACTTCCCACCCATGCTGCCCAGTGCCCTGGCTGGGGTAGGAAAGCCGCCGAAACCGGCCTCTCTCCTCCCACCACCACCACCATTTCTCTCCCACTCTTTTTAAACCCTGTCCCTGCGTGGGATGAACTCTTAACAAGGCCTCCCTGTCCAACGCAGAGGGGCCCCGAGAGATCCCCTCTAGGCATGCATGGGAAAAGAGCCATCTCAAAGAGGGCTGGGGCTGCTGTGTTTTCAAAGTGTAAAGCCCTGCTTTGAGCATGCATGCGTCATTTATCTATGTGTGTGTCCACGTGTTGGTGTCTGTGTTGCGGCGGAGCATGGCTATGATGCACCGGTTAATGTGACAGAATGCTTTTGCTCTTGCTCATTAACCTGGCCACATTTGTCTCTGTCTAAAGCCTTTTCTTTTTGTGTTGTCTGTGACGTCCGAGTCTCCAGGATTATGAATGTAGCTGTATGTGAACTTCTTTTTGTGGCTCCAGGTTAATTTGCCCCTTCTATAATCAGTGTCTCATTTTTATGCCCGCACATTAACATTTTGTCCCAGTCCATTTTGCGCCTGTCAACAAATCATTTCCTACCTACGTTCTTAACTAATGTAAGTCAGTTTTTCTCTTTGAGATCAAAAGTTTTGGATTAATTGAAGGACGTAAATAGTTTCATATGACAAATCTTATGTATGGTTTTCATTTAATAGTGCAGTAATTTAATTTAATAGTAATCTTTGTTTCCAAATGTTTTACACTACACACCTTCTAGTGTTATTACAATTTCTGTTTGAATAAGTATAAAATAAGAGATTATGACCCAGATTAAACAAAAATAAACATTCTGCTTGTTGAATCTGTTGTTCTGTAGTGACATTGTCACAATAACTTTAAGTAGATGTGGAGATGATAGAAAACTAGGGTGGTGCTTGCCACTTCACTCATCCCCATTGATACCATAATAAGTATTTGTCAGCTGGTTTAGGCCTAACATACATTAGGTTTGATGCGTAAAGCTGATGTGAAATTTTTTACTTACCTCTGTAGTTAATAAACATAAACGGTAGAGCTTGCACTTTCAAAATAAAAGTGGAAGCTTTACAAAGTATAACAGTGCAATCTTTTTTGAAAGGTTGAAGTTTGTGGCTGTCAGGGTAAGTTAAATATTGTTTAAAATGAAATTTCAGAGCAACTTTTACTTATGGCTACTTACTTGAACAGAGATGATTCCTCTAAGAGGGTTTCTGTTTCACAAGGCAAACAGTGAGTCTGAAAAAGCGTAAAATTATTATAAAACCCTTCTTCTACTTTTAAAAACCCATCAGATTTTCCTACAAGTAGTGTAAATGTGCAAACACCATTAGGCCTCAAATTTACATGATTTCTTGTTAAATCACTAATCTCTCAGTATTAAATCCTATTAGTTTTTTGGTGCATCTCTGGCTAATCAGCTCACCGTAGTAACTCCAAATACTCAGTGGTACCATCAATTTTGCAATCATCATTCTAGTCAAGAAGGGCTCCATTCAGCTGCATATCAACCAGTTCAACAGGTTGTTACTGCCTCTAGGTTTTTGTGGTGAAGGGAAATCTACAAAAAGCACTAAAACGTTGTTTTTTATTTTTATTGTTTTGTAGCACAAAGTTCTTTTTTTTTGCAATCAAAAAAGTACTTTATGAAAAGACCAAACATCCCAAAGTACAAACGGTGGAGGGGCAAAGTGACGAGGTCCGCTTTTTGTTGCATATCAGTGTAAATGTCTTGGCTGTCCTGTCATCCTTTTATGGTTTCAGATAAACCCAGTACACATCCATTCATGTTGCCATTTTAAGTGGATGAAAATTTGTCTTTCTCAATGTCGACTTGTCTGTAACCAGCTGTCTCTACTGTCCTTGTTTTGTGTTTGATCGTCTAGTCCGCTACATGTTGTCTCGAGCAGTACAAGGGAACGACAGAACAGCTTTGGCAAATGATCTCTGTGAATCATGTCTGCCAAATCTGTCTGAACAAGAACAGGAAACGGATTACTAGTATATGTTGTTGTCTTAACACTTTTTCCTTCTGTCGTGTTATCTCCTCCCTCAATCTTGCAGAACGAGGACAAGGAGGCCCTTCCGGCATCAAAGAAGCCTAGCAAGACGCGACCGACGCTTGCCCGCGAGAAGAGTGCTGACTCTTCTTCAACCTCTTCATCGGCCTCGGCAGAAAAACAGAGACAAGAGGCTCGCAAGCGCCTGCTAGCTGCCAAGAAGGCTGCCTCGTTTCGCCAGAACTCTGCCACAGAGAGCGCAGACAGCATTGAAATTTACGTCCCCGAGGCCCAAACTCGCCTCTGAGAGAAAAGGGACTAGCAAGGATCCGAGGACAGATAAGTTTGTTAAAGGAGAAGGAAAAATGGGGGGAAAAAACAGGGAGGATTTTGTTTGAGTGCAGATGAGTTATGGTGAGTAAGGAAGGGTGTGTAGAGGAGCAATGCCAATGAATGGGTGTTTTGATATTTTTAACATAATCATAGGCTGGTCCTGCTTGAAACTGATAATGAAACATTTGTGGACCCAACAGACTACAAACTTATGAAGCAGAAGATTCCTCTTCAGAGGCTGCCAGGGAAGACCTCAGCTGATGAACTTTATCATTTCTTCTTACTTTTTCTTGATCTCATAAAAATGTTAATGAAGGTATTATTATAACAATTATAGGTTAAAAACTCTTCATAAAGACTGTTTTAAAAGTTCCTATATCTTGGCTATAAGATTTATAAAGCAGACAGAACATAAGCATCAATGCTTCTGTCTCCCACTCTCTTGCTCTCTTCCCAGATCACTGGCCATCTTGTAGCTTTGCACAGCACCTCCTTGTGGCCATCATGCAAGTTGCACACAAATCCACCAATATATATACATATATATACATATATATGTCTTCCTTGTACTTATTTTTTCTTAAATTATTGATTTGGGCTGGGCAAGAATCCATTTAGATCAAGCTTTTCTGACTATTTTTGGTATGATGAAACAAAGTCCGATGTGAAAGATTATTTATGTAGTTCCTACAAACAAACAAAATCTTGTTTGAGTTTTTTTGTGTCAAAGACTTTAGCGTTTAGTTTCTTAATGGGTTTTTTTAATGAAAGCACATATTAAACAAAGTCAGGCTGGAGGTTCCTTCAAAATGGCTGTCCACGATGTTTTTTTTAATTATTATCATTATTTGTAGATGAAAAATCCTAATATCCTTTTAGTTCTTTTTTTATTTTCCTTTCCTCTATTTCTTTTCTCCATTTCTGTGCTATGACTCCAGAAATATGTAGGATATTTTCTGTTACATATATACATTTAAGTGCTTTAAGGAAAATAATTGTGCATCAAAGTCATACATTTCAAAATAATCTGGGGCTCTGAAGTTGTGCAGCTGGGTGAGCATGCTGGTTAACGGCAGGCTTTTCTTTTCCGCTTCCCACCTACTAATCAACCCCACTTCACTTTATCCAGCTTTTCTCCACTCTAAACAAAGATTACATTTTTTTTTATCTCTTAACTTTTCTAATTTAATCATTACATATATAAGTGATTGGCCTTTTAATCATATACTTAGTATACAAAAGCCAAAGATCAGTACACTGTTTGAAATTTAGCCCATGTAATAAAATGTGAGTAGCAGGGAAACTCAAAGCTTGACTGTGAAAACAGATGGGAGTGGGTTTTACTCACAGCAACACACGTACTGCAGAGTTAACATTTGGATATCCACAAGGCAGGAAGCTCGAACAAAACCGCCCAACGATGAGAACCACAACACGCTACCCTATCTGACAGAGTTAATTTCATGGAAAAGGATTGTTTCCAACCTCAGGAGGGCAACAGTGCTTGCATGTCAAACCAGTAGTCAGTTATCACATTCAGTGAAAGGACAAAGAATCCTAATCCCTATCTTGTTTTGCATTAAGAGACCCACTGTGCTTTGCAAAAGTATTCATACCGCTTGAGCCTTTTTACATTTTGTCATGTTATAACCACAAACCTATCGGGATTGTACATAATTAGGCACAAAATATTGCAGAACTGTAAAGTGGAAGAAAAATGATACATGGTGTTCAAAAAAAGCAAAGATCTTGAAACTATGGAGTCCATTTTTGTTTGTAGTATTTCTACTCAATTTTCTTTAAAACAACTGTTCTTGCTTATGTCCTTGCCAACTTTAAATGTGCAGATATCAAACTTGTGCCCATTCGTCTATGCATTTAGCTTCAGCCATGCTGCCGTTGGCGCAAACCAGCATCCCCACAACATAATGGTACCACCACCATGCTTCACAGTGGTTAATTGTCTGCCACACCTGTATTGTATGCAGGGCAAAAGTTCAGTTTTAGTCTCTTCCACCAAAAAACATTCATCCACATGTTTGTTGTGTCCCCTTCTTTCAGCAAACTTTAGAGACTTCTCATGGTTTTCCAACAGCAATAGCTTTCCACTCCCCACTCCTCCATAATAGCCAGATTTGTGGAATGCACGACTAATAGTTGTCCTGTCTACAGATGCTTTCTGAGCTTTGGGTCTCTGATCTTCTCCAGATTTACCATAAATGTGTTTGGCTGCTTCTGCTTAATGTTCTCCTTATCTAACTAGTCATCTTTTGGAAGGATGGCAGTTTAGCTGTACTAGTTCACTTTTATAGAGTTAAACAGTGGTTCACTAGTTGTTTTATAGCCCAAGTCTGCTTTCAGCATCCAGACAGATATCTCTCAAACCTGGATTTATTTACTAACAGCATAACCGCCTCAGTTTGTGTATAACTTGACAAAATGGGGAGAGGGGGGAGTCACTGGTATGTGAATATTTTTGTGAAGCTCTACATCTAAAAACACTCACATTTTGTCTAAATTCACTTTGTAGCTTAAAGATATTTGAAACAAAACATCTCCATTTGTCAGTGTAATTCTCTAGTGGGCACTTTGAGGGTTTTTTTTACACCCGATACCATCCATTCAGTCACTGATGACTCATCTATATCAGTGAAGATGAAGTTGAAGCCCACACCTTTGGTAGACAATGGGCTTGTCTAACAAGTGGTCATCAAAATCGGAACGACTTTTATGGACCCAAATAGTTGGGCTAAATGCTCTTCCTTTCATGTGTATGTTGTCAAAGCCTCTCTGCCATAAGCCATAACCCAAAGTTAAGCCTCTGGCTTTGAATTAGAAAACCCCAACGATCACCATTCTTCTCACGTTGATGGTAAGAGCTTTCCCTTGATGGACGGCTATTATTTGTCTGTTGTGTTTGCTTGCTCTGGGTGACTCTCAGCAAGGAATATGACTCAGAGGTGTCAATAGCCAGTCCCATGACTGCTCTCAGTCCACCCCCATCCATTCGACTGGATGGGGGAGGACTGATACCATCCATTTGATTGAATGAGGGTAGACTGATAGACTGATGGAAAGCTTTCAGGTGCTTTCATTAGCACCTGAAAGCCTTTTGTGTGACTCAAAGGTTGCCATTAGCCTGATTTAATTTTGGACTGCCACAAAAACATTTCCCAAAAGGTTTTGTCAAAACAAGCTTATCTAGCTGTTTTATTTGTATTCTAGAGATCTTACGCAGTCACTGCCATCTGAGCATATTCTGTTTTTATTTCGCTTTACAATTCTCACATATCCTTTTCTGTCCTTGCGCATCATGTTTTACTGCCATATCTTGTTGTCGCACCAACTTCTTACGAAACTGTCTGCCTCGAATGCTGGTGAAACACACTGTGGCATTTTAAATACACCCAGCGACAGACGGCAAGCAGAGCAAGCCAGTACATCTGTTTTTTTTTTTGTTTTTTTGTTTTTTTTTCTGTCATTTGGATACGTGTGAAATGCCACGACACATACAGACATACTTGCAGAAACAAAGCAAAACCTTATCTCGTGCTCATAAACAATGCTTTTCTCCAATAAACACACAAACCTGGTTCAGAGACGGAGCTAGGCCTATTTCCTGGGTAGAGTTATCCATTGACCGCATAGTTGCACTATGGGGGGGCTGGGATGCTGCTGTAAAGCAAGTGATTTGCGGGTGATACTCATGCATATGAGGTTGATGCTTTCTACCATTCACTTCTTTTCCCTTTTTTTTTTTTTCTTCTTCTCCTTTGTAACTCTCGTAGTTGTTCCCTCACACCAAGTTTACACGCTGGTTGGTTGTTTTATGATTTTTGGGTAGAGTAGAAAATGGATTTCACACAAGAGTTTGGAGTAAAAGTTTTTAAAACAGTATTCCTAGTTTACACTGAGTTTCTCACCACAAATTTCTTGACCACATATTTTATTTCACAAACTTTTTTTGCCCCCCGTTTCTGTTTTCTTTATTACATATGGATAAGCCAAGAGCAATCTCCTCGTTTCACATTAGTATCAATCATTTCTTCTGTTTTGCCTTGGTTTGAATTATCTCCAGAGGCTTCTTCATAAACTGAAATTGTTGTTGCTTTAAATGATTAAGTTCTTTATTTTAATTTTTTTTAATAATGGTGAGATCTGCAATCGTAACCTAAAGATGTTCGTGAAGGATGACTGTCATTGACAATTATAAGTATTTGCCTAAATGCATAAGAAGCAGCCTGTTGGTGTTTTTTTTTTTTTTTTGTTTCGTTTTGTTTTTCATGAATTTTTCAATTTTTAATTCCATTCTTTAAAAGCGTTTGTAATAACAGGCATATTGATTTCCTTTTTTATTTTATTTTATTTTATTTTTTTTGGTTGTCTTTACAAATTCTGGCAAACAAGAGACAAAATGCATCGAACCCTAGAAAATGATTCGAAGTCTCTGAAAGTCTGTTGGCGCCAAAAACACAACTGAAACCAAACGAGCTCTTTTTCCGTCTTCGCTTGGTTCATCTTGGCCATGAAAAACGGGAGAGGGCCGGGTAAGGGACGGAGGCCATGCTCATTCCAGCAGAGAAATGATGTAGCAAAACCTGTTGACAAATAAATATTTTATTGAAGTAAGCACATATTTTAATGACTAGAATCTGTTTAGAGTACTATATAAGATGTGTGTTATCCAGCAGAGCTGAATGAAAAGGGTTGTGCTGTGAGTGAGTATGTGGGCCTGTTGTTTGGGAAGTATTACCTTTGTTACTGTCCACTATACTCTGGTTACAACAAAGTGTGCAATACAGAGTAAATGGCTTCTTTGCTATTAAAAGGACACTGTCTTGCATCTTTCCCCTTGTGCTTCTTACAGTTATCGTCTGTACATAAGAATTAAACCAGATTAAATATTTCATCTTTTACAATATTGTAAACCTGTTTATACAGTTTCAAGGTTGTCGACATGTATACTGCAGATGCGCAATGTTCAATAAAGTGCACAAAATACTTTCTCAAGCGCTTTATCATGACTTTGTTTTCTTTTCCACTAACAAGGCCGTGCATATGTAGTCAGCTTTTCCCTTGATTCAAAATGGGGGTTTTTTTTGTACATGCTATTCGCCTACTGGGATGTTTTTTTACGTCGTGATCGTACTCTGCTTTCTCTGATTACGCACCAGTTTCTTAAATTTGTTTGGAGCATTACTGAATAGATGTTACAAAATGCAAAAAAAAAAAAAAAGTTTTGGGGGTTAGAATAGTTTTAGAGCCACCGCTCCAGATTTAATGTCTAATGAAGAAAAAAATTCATGATGGGAGATGACAGTAAACACTTAATTAAGTAATAATTATGTTTACTTAATGACAAAGTATATATATGATACACTTACATCTTACTTCCAAGCTGTGAGACTATTTAGTCAGTTGATATCAAAATGTAACTTTTGCAGATACTCTTCTGCAGTAAGGATGGAGAAGCTGGAAAGATGGATTGGGCTAAATACACTGGGTAATCCTGGAAGAGAAACAGAGGTTTAAAATTGAGAAGCCATAGCCAGACTTGAAAATGTATAAATGATCTCAATCCCATCTTGAGCCATTTCTGTAAAGAACAGCCAAAAAAAATATTTGTTTATAGATGGTAAAGTGATACCCTAAAAGGATTTGCAGTTTAATACATATACACCCCACACATTTCAGATATTATTCATTCTTTTTTCACTCTGCAATCTCTGTGTGGAAAGGTTTAAGAGATATAAGTACCTATGAAATAGTAGACCGTCATATTACTACCAACTGCAGTTATTCACAAGGCATTTAATATTTTGCTCATTGTACATTTGGTTAATTTGAGCTCTTGGTCTATATTGAAGCAGACTTCTAAGAGTTGAACCAGTAATCGATTGAAAGGGACTATTCCGAAGAGTTCAAATAATTATTTTTTTCATTTTACTACTACTTTTCTAACATTTGTTTCTACTGACATCAACTTATTTGAGAAACAACAGTTTATTCCACACATTTTTATGATTTATGTAACCTGAGCATACACATTTGTTACGTAAAATAACAGGAACCGTTTTCGACAGGCAGGGATAATTAATGATTTGTTTCTAGATATATATATATATATATATTTTTTTTTTTTTATTACAGCGTATAAGAACTGTAAACATCCAGGAAAAAAAACGTACGATTCTTTCTTTGACCCACAAACGTTATATTTTGAATGAAAAGGTTCTCCCGTCCATCACAACAACACGAAACCAGACCGCTGTCCGAAGAAGAACTGCGATTGGCTGACCACTCTCCAGGATCAGTAATCCAGGAAAACGATTGGCTGACGGCCATCAGTGGAGGCGGGCCCACTGCAGCTGAGACTGTCAAGATTGGCAAAGCGGTGGCTGCTGCTGCTGTATGCAGGTAAAAGGAGCAAGCGACAAGAGGAAAAACAAGACTTGGAAAACATTCATCCTGGCAGAAGGCGAGGAGCGCAATGGAAACGTGGGAGCCCTTTTATGCGAAGTAGTGTGAGGAGAAGAGGTTTTAAATTCGCGTGTAAAGCTGCAGCACCTCTTGGTAGCCTTAGCGGAAAGTGTCGCTTTGTGAGTGGAAGCAACTTGGACAGCTGCGTGTTTTCAAGCGGAGCCATCAACAAAGAATGAAAGCGTTGAAACGAGGTGAGCGCCAACCTGACCGTGTTTTCTAATTTATTCCATTGACTTTTTAAAAAAAATAAAATAAATAAAAATAAATCCTTCCCAGAACTGTGCGTCTGCTGGCTCTGTCTGGCTTTCGCCGTGAACTGTTGCCTGGTATGCAGAGGGGTTTTTTTCCGTTTGTTTGTTTTTTTGTTGTTGTTGTTTTTTTGTTTTGTTTTTTTTGTTGTTGTTTTTTTGCTAGCAAATGCAGCGTGTGTTTATGTTTGAATTTGGAGGGACAGCTAGCTAGCTAGTTGTGTGTCTGTCTGTCGCTCTCTCTCTCTCTTCCTCTCTCTCTCCTGAGGCAGGCGTGCTGTCCATCTGGCGGAGCGGCATGCGGGAGGCTGTGCGTTTCTCTCTGCCTCCTTTGTGCGCTCCAGATGGCTCGGTTACCATTTTTTTTTTTTTGATAGACTATTTTATCACAGCAGTTTCAGACATGCATATATATTTCTCAAATTAGTTTGTTGCATATTGATTCATTAGTAGAAAAGTTTAATTGGCTTCCTTTTCTTAGACTTTATTTTTGAATGATTTTCCTGCTACCTATGCGTGTGTAAAAATAAGAAGTTGGCTTGTTTGACAGCCGCAGTGATTTACCACACAGCTGCTGCTGCTGGTGTGACCTTTTTTTTTTATCTTTGATGTATTTTTCTTAGCTGATCAAATCCCATTCATTTGCTGCTTCGGTTTTTAAGATAAAGCCCTGCTGTCAGTATCGGCCAGCAGCAGAGTTGTAGGATCACGTACAGCACGTTTCTTCAGGGGACTGTCCTGACCACATGAAAAGAGCTCTGTGGGCCGCGATTATATCCGTGATACAAAAGTAGCATTTTTCAGCATCTATATATATATTTTTCTACTTATTCTAGCACGTCTGCTGTTTTCCTCTGTGGAGTCAAAGATGAACATTTTGCACATGTGTGCGGAGCAAAACGGCACTTCCGTCTTTGCATGGTCAATAGGTTCCTGGGCCCACTTGGCTGCTGTGATGTTGATATGCACACAATCTCCTTTGTGAGGACAGGCGCTGCCCCCAGGGGTCAGGTTTCAACCCAGCTCCCAGAGAAAGACATTTACTGCATTCTGTGGCCCACCCCTTTGGGATCAGGCATGCTCCATTTTGTGGGGAGTTTTCCTCCTCTGACCCGCCATGGGTTCAAATGAGAAGTGGGTTCAGTCTTAAAAAAAAAAAATAATAATAATAATAATAATTGGAGAGAAAAAAACAGCAGTTGGTCGAAATAGTTCTCAATGCAAACATCACTTTGTGATAAGTTGCATATAAAGTAGTAACCAATTAGGTTTAGATACTTTTTTTACTGTTCCTTTCATTTTTCTCTCATGACTAGGTTGAGTGTGAGGTATTGTCTTGCTAATTGATCCAAATCGAAACTAGAGGTACACTGAGAGGTGTGCTGATGACTGACTGGCCTGTTTTTCAGCCTGATTTTTGTTGGGGGCTGGGGGGGGGCGGTTTCCCTGGACAGTGGGTGATACCGGATCACCCTGCCAACTCCCATGTTTGGGTGGAAGAAGCGACTCAAAGTTGACTGTTGGGTGTTTGTAAAAAATAAAGTAAATGAAACTAGGGATGTATTTCATTAGGGCTGCAAAGTTATGCGAGAGTAAGACTTTAAGAAGAGAACAGGACGGCTGGAAAGTGTTGCACCAAGTGTTTGTTTCTTTATTTCAACTTTTGTCGTGGAACATGTTGGATTTCTAATACTGGCAGCGTTTTGGAAACCTCACAGTTACCCTTTTTTTTTTTTTAGAGAGAGAGAGAGAATGTAGGTGAATGTAGAGTTTAGTAAGGTTAGCCGTACTAATCCCAGATGTAAAACTCTTCAGGTGTTTCTAAAATGTCAGTGTATTAATTTTGTCTTTGGTTAAAGACAGTAGAAATTCTTAAAGCCCCAAATGATGTTTTTGTTCTTGATATAAATAATTGTCAGCAGGAAAGGTTGGCGGCGGGGGGGGGGAACAGTCATACACCGTTCCCATGTCTGTTAAACTGCAGATCAAATCAGAAACAAATTATTTCTGAAAAAAAGAAAAAGAAACCATACTGGTGTAGTTTTATATCAATGTGCCTTTAATCACTGCTACTTTTGATCCCACCAAGTTCTTGTTGAAAGATTCGTGTTTAAAAACGACTCGTCTTCTCCCCAGGTCTGGAGGATGACCGCCATCCCGAGCAGGAGCACTCTTCGGCCGTGTCGGACAGCGATGACGGCTCCCCGCTCGACCTGTCAGGGAAAGGGATCCTCGCGAAGCGCCGTCGCCGCGGCAACCTGCCCAAGGAGTCTGTTCAGATCCTCCGCAGCTGGCTGTACGAGCACCGCTTCAACGCGTACCCATCGGAGCAGGAGAAGCTCAGTCTTTCAAACCAGACTAAGCTGTCTGTGCTGCAGGTAAGATGATTTATTTATTTGTTTTTTCTTGTTTGTTTGTTTGTTTGTTTGTTTTTTTTGCATACATGTGAAGTTTTCAGATCATGCCAGAGGATTGTGATTTTTCTTATTTCTGCTATTTGTTGGAGTTATGTCATTTAACTCTGGGGGGGGGGAGGGGTAGAAATAGCATTTCTTGATGATATTCATCTGAAACTTTACTACTTGTGTAATTAGTAAGTTTCTTCTTCTTCTTATGTTATTGAAATGCGTGAAGACGGACAGATGGCACGGTGACTGATTGTGCTGCAGTCGCTGCTAGCATTTTCCCACCCTTCTCTTTCTCACTTTGTTGCATCAGTAGTAGACATTTCCTCTTTCCTTCTCAACACACGGGCAGATTACAGAGTAGCGGGAGGCGGCAGCAGTTCCTTGTTATGTAGTCAGTTCACTGGAATGCGTTTGGCTGCCTTCTCTGTGGCTCAGCATATTTCAGCTCAGACTTTCATTATTGCCAGCTGTCTGAGCACTCAGCTCTCCGTTTTTCTCCTCCCGTACCAGTAGAGGGAGCATGTCAGACTTCTGTAACTGTCTTGGGTGGAAAAGGAGAGTGATTGCATTGTTTTTATGTTTTTTTTTTAGGTCTTTCTTTTTTTACAGTGCCTTGCAAATGTTTTCATCCACTTTTTTTACATTACAACCAGAAACTTGAATGCGTTCTGTTGGGAAGTTTTCGACATTTACAATTAAAGTTTGGGCTACAGTTGTGAAGAAATACAAGTTGGGTTAAATCATAAAATCCTATTTGAACATCTGACTGTGTGTCACAGCAAGTAAAGCCTCACAAATACTGCAGCTGGAATAAAACATTAACATTTGTAAAATGCTTCTAATTTAGTAACAGCAGTCTAAGACGGGCACCAGTGGTTAATTGTACACCTTAGGCGCAGTTGTCGAGGAAATGGTTTATATATCATCTTATTCAAATAGCGTTCAAAAGTTTGTTACAAAGAAAAGTGTTGTTTCTTTTTGCTTTTGCGAGTAATTTTCGTCTGTTTTCCCCAGATCTGCAACTGGTTTATCAACGCCCGCCGCCGCCTTCTGCCTGATCTGCTTCGCAAGGACGGCAAAGACCCCACCAAGTTCACCATCTCCCGTAAGATTGTCGGCAAAACCGAGGCCCTTCAGCCAAACAGAGGTGAAGCCTGCTCTCCCGAAACCGGCGCCTCGGCTCGCTCCTCTCAGCCGCGTCCATCGGTGATCCGCTCCATGCCCACTTTGGACCTTAGCCTGCTGGGGAACACGGCGACGGCCATCCTCACCGGAGCAGGCTACCCTGGAAAGGAAGTGTGTGTGCAGGCACTCATGACGCTGGACACACAAAGCCTGTTGATGGAAGCGGATGAACGAGGCGCCCCCTCAGCCGGCCCAACGCCAGGCATCACTGTAGCTGCGAGCTACCCCAGCGGCCTTCTCAACACGCCTCCCCCGACTCCACCGGAGCTCTACATGGGTCACGACTTCAGTGACCTGAGGCTGCTGGTTGACGCCGCTCTACAGAGAGCCGCTGAGCAGGACCTGCTCAAGGAGAGCCAAAGCAAACCAGCAGAGCCTTTACATGCCAAACTGGTGGATGCAAACGAAAAGGGCCCGACCCCCCCTCCAGAGGAACAGGTCATGCATCCTTCCAGAGTGCAGAGCCTGATGGAGAAGGCCATGTCTGTTCCAGAGCCGGTCAAATCTCCAGCAGTTGCTGCTCCTCTTTTGCTCCCAGCCTCCGGGTTATCCCCCCTACCGGTAAACAAAGTGATGTGGAGCCCCTTAGATAAAGACACTGTCAGAGCGTCCAGCCTTAACCAACCTCGTCTCTTCCCAGCACACCTACCAGCTGTAGTGCCAGTATCTGCCATCATCCTGGGGCAACCAGAGCTACAGAAACCTGCCGCCCTCCCGGCCGTTAACCCAAAGTTACCTTCAGCTTCTTCGTCAGCCTCGCCTCCAGCCTCATGTCCTACGGGTGCGTCAAATCCAGCAGTGAGCCCCGTCTCCATACAAGCCCCTTCGGCCCAGTCAGCCACAAGCCCCACTTCAGATCCCCCCCCAGCAGCAGCTGTTGCATCTCAGCTGACTCCTAGAGGAGACCTGCCCCACCTCGAGTTCCACCAGCCCCCCTCGATCCCTGCGACACCCGCCGCCGTGCTGCCCGCTTCATCCTCGGTCTCATCCGCATCTCCAGCAGCAGCGGTCCCGTCTCTCCTGAGCCTCGCCTCCCACCTCGCTCCTCATACCTCAGGGAGCAGCGGCTCAGCCATGGTGCCGAAGGTCTGGACCATGGTTCACGCCAACGCCAGGCAGGCCAGTTCACTCCAAGTGGTAAAGACCCCCATCGGCACGGTGTGGGGACCGCAGCACAGCCTGCACACGCTGAGTGAAGCTGTCAACTAGAAGCTGCTGCTGTTTTATTTCTTTCTTTTTTTTTTTTTAATGTTAAACATCTGAGAAGAAAGCGAGGACAGGTGTGTTTTATACAGCTGGATTTTTAACGATTATCAGAGAATGTGTCTTGGTCGGCTTCTTGACGTGAAGCTTGAGCTTGGCATGAGTTGGAACTTTTATCGTTTACCACACGGAGGAAGGCGGAACGTGTCATTCCTACGTTCTTGACGCCATTCTGCAACGGATTGTGATGTCATCCTGGGATTTTTGGGGTGTTGCAAGAATGAACAAATAGGAAAATATTCCTGAATTGTACAAACATTTACCAGCCTTTCCAGTAGCAGTGCTGGACTTTAGTGAATGTAAAAATAAAATAAAATAAAAACATCGAAACAATAAAAGGTGACCTCCCTGGATATGAACTCTGCTGCCCTTTATTCAATCTTCTGGATAAAAAAAGCACAACATTTTTTTAGAACTCTTTTAGTTGTGTGCATTTAAAATGATCAAGTTGTTTTTTTTCTTTCTTTTTTTTTTTTTATAAAAGGAGCCTGTTAATTTTTTTTTCTGACATGGTTCTCTGCTTTTTTTTTTTTTCCCCTCTGCATTTGGAAACGTGAGCCAAAGAAAAATCAAAAACACAGCAGCACGTCTAACTCAGTGACTCCCTTGATCCGGCCAAGCGGTTTCATGAATCGTCATCTCAGCTGCTCTGTGCATACCTTCTAGCACGATGCATCATCAACTCTTTTACCGTTGGGAAGTTTCTCGTATTTTCAGTTTCCATTTAAAGCAGGTGTGTAGGTTGCTTTCTGCTGGAATCCCTCTCGATTCTTCATTTGGAGACCCGATGCGTCACCCAGAGCTCCCTGTTGTTTGTGAGGCCTTAAGAGTTTCTGTTTCTCAGATCCGAATGTCGTAACGGAAATCGATCGTTTCGTACAGGTTCTCGACAGAGCAAATGTAGCACATTTTCTTTTGTACGTCTAAAAAAAAAAAGTGTAGTTTTTTTCCACATCTGATAGTTTAAAAGTGGTTTCTATAGAGTTTCTGCTAATCCATGAAGATGTAGTTTCTGTGAAACTGTTCCTCCCCCGAACATTTAATATTGGTATCTGTGAGTGTCTGTGTGTGGGAGTTTGGCAGAAGGCTGGACTCCTTTCTGGTCAATACTGTAGCACAATTATTGATTAATGTTTACCAGGTCACAAAGCTGTGTTTAGTTCATTTCTGTTGTATTAGTGTGAGTGGTTGTGAACAGAAGAACAACATATGTTTGGGTTTTACTTTTGCTGAGCAATGAACACTGCCACCATTCCAAAAAAAAAAACCCCTCCAAACTTTTCTCCCATGTTTTCTTCACCGTGTTCCACTCTGTGCCACAAAGTTAAGGTTAATGTTTGCTTTTGTTGCAGAGGCAGAGTAGGCCGGTGTTCATTTATACCTCAGTTACACACAACCGATGTCAGGCATAAGTTATAATTACATTTTTTCAAACTACATAAATACACTGTGATGATGCCTTCGAGGTCAGAATACTGGGAAAAGCTGGCTAAGATTTTAAGTAGCGAGGTTTTAGACGTAAGCTGACACTTCTGATAAAAAAAAAAAAAACAATGTGCTGATGTAAATATGTGAAAGGTCAAGCTTTTTTTTTTTTTTTTTTCATATTTACTAGCATGAGATTCATTCTCAAAATGTAGTTCCTGTCCAACCAAATGTATTTTGAACATTTTCTTTTTCCACTTCATGTTACAAATTATGACTCCAGGCAGTGTGACTGGCTGCTGTGCCTTAAGCCTTCAAATGAGGGAGGATGTCCCGGTTTGTTTTTATTTTTTATTTTTTTTTATATGTATTAAAAACTCAATAGTCTGTGCAATATACGCCTTAAACTTTAAATGTCTGTTTTTTTGTATGAACATTTCAAAGAAATAAAAGTTCAGTTTGTTTCATATATACGTTTCACTTCTTTTTTTATCCTTACTGAAAAAAATGTGCTTTATGCAGCTCACCGGCTTTATGGTAACAATTGTATGTCATTAATGATCAAATCTGGTGACAAATGGATCTGGTTTACCTTTCATGACACAAACTGAATTTTTTTTATACCCTCAAGTTGCTGGTGATCAAGACATTTAAAAATGATGCAGTCACACCATTTAAGTGCAACACCATTCAAGATTTTGAGTTCTAAAATGTGCTGTATCTAATTCTGTACCTCTTCTATTCCCTCTTTGGTAGTACAGGTATATGGACAAGACCCTGACTGCACTTTGCTAGAAGTTTAAGGAGTCGGAGTTAAATCATCTTTTAAATGGCAGAATATCACTTAAGATACCAAAAAGTATTTTTCAATTTAAATTGTCAATATTGAACTTAGTAAAAAAAAAAAAAAGACACATATTGTGGCAGAGAATCCAATAAACACTTTCATTTTTAAATTCTACAAAGTATATATATATATTTTTTTTTAAAAAGCTAGTTTAAATGAGTAGACACATTCTTCATTTGCCACAGACATGGTCCATTTACTACAGGAGCTGTAGCATACTTTATTAGCCTGAGCAGATTCATGACCGAGTTCCTACTACAGCAAACATACCCGATCCTTCAACCAATACAACCAGCTGATGAAGCAAAGCATCAGCCTCAACTGTCCGCTTTGCCAGGAGGCCATTCTCACTGCTTGATTGTCAAAATCAAATAAACAGTTTTTGCAACCCTACAAGAATACAAAGGAGAAATGAAAGAAAGGAGCCATGTGGCAGTGCTTAAGCGTATGTGGTAGTTATAAGGCAGGCAGGAAGGGGTAATCATTGCTGTGTAGCACTGAAGCCGAAAGTCCATACAGCACATATAAACAAACACAGCGGTGTGCAATGCATCACAAAAGTCTTACTAAGTTGCCTATAAATACCAGTCAAAGTGCAGTTAATGTAGTTTGAGCTGCAGGAAGTGTATCGCAGAACAAGATCTGTGGATCCTTAGATTAAATCCTCAATCGACACGTTCGCCATCAAATGTACAACACAATTTAAGGACATTTATATAGTGATTCTGAATTTATTTACTTCTAATATACACTGTAAGGGGGAGGGATCGGTGAAAATCTGTGGTGCAGCATGTGAGCGGGAGCCAGGAGCAGCCGTTTTCCCTCTATTCGTCGTCCTTGTCCTTTGCGCCGTGTTTGAGGATGCGAGTGAACTCCGCGTAGTTGAAGTTGCCCTTCTTGTCGATTGGCGCCTCGCGGAACAGCTCGTCCACCTCTTCATCTGTGAAGCGATCGCCCATGGTGGTCAGCAGCTCTCTCAAGTGGTCCTCGTGGATAAACCCTGATTGGGCAGACGGCATCCACACTGAGTAACAAAATACAGCGCTGCACACTGAAAACGGCATCTACGGCTCTTCTGTACGCAACTCACCAGATCCCTCCTCGTCGAAGCAGGCGAAGGCGTTGCGGATGACGTCCTCGGGGTCCGTCCCGTTGAGCCGCTCGCCAAACATTGTGAGGAACATGGTGAAGTTAATGGGCCCCGGAGCCTCGTTCATCATTCCCTCAAGATATTCATCCGACGGGTTCTTACCTGCGAAGCAGCCACGCGGTTAGATTACATTCAATGCCTCTTTTAAACTATTCATGCCCCTCTTTTACTTCGTATATTTGCGACCTTAAATTTGTATGCGTGTTGGGATTTTATGTGAAATACCAATGCAAAATTGTAAAGTGGAAATCTGCGGCTGCTTTTGCATTCGCAATGACAACTGAAACTCTTTTAATGTACGTCACTTCCAGCTCTGGAGACCAAAATCTTTGCAAAATTGTTCAGATTTGAGTCGGACTCGATGATGAAGCTCCTGCAAAGTTCAAGTGTTTTGGAGCCTGTATTCAGGAAAGCATGATGCTGCCCCCACTGTGTTTCACCCTGATGATGCTGGGCTCAGGGGGGTTCACCTGGCCCATCTGCTGTGCTCCTTATTTTATCATTTATAAAGAATTTAAAAAACCATGCACACCCTTCCACATAATTATGTAGTACTTTTTGTGAGTTGAACTCACAAAATCCAAGTAATACACTCAAGTTCTTGGTTGTACTGTTAACTTAAAGAGCTATTAATGCTTTTGCGAAGCATTGTACAGACGCTTACATTTGCCTGATATGCAGCAATATTTGGTGGGTGAGGAATATTGAGAATAAGGATTCCGACTTAAGTTGAACCCCATAAATGCACCACATCTGTGAAACATTTATTTTACTTTATTATATGTTTTTCTCCCATTTTGTTTTATCCACCAAATAGTGACAAAAAAAAAGCCTGAAGTTTTTTTTTTGTTTTTTTTTACCCAAAGAGGCCAGCATGTCATGCAGATCCTCCTTGTCGATGAAACCGTCCCTGTTCTGGTCGATCATGTTGAACGCCTCTTTGAACTCCTGGATCTGGGACTGGTCAAACATGGCAAAGACATTGGAGGTGGCCCTCTGTGGCCGCTTCTTGGTGGTCTTTCCCTTGGCACGTTTGCTAGACATGGCGACGGCTCGATCTGGACCTGTGCAGAGATATGCATCACGTCAGACAAAGGTAGGTTAGACAAAGCTTCGCTAACAAACACAGCTTTATGCGAATGCACAAACTAAGCTGGTTTATACAGTATAGTGTGCATTTAGCACCAAATCTTCCATAGGTTTTGTTTGCACTTGAGGGTGAATCTTTTCCACCTCACTTCCTCTAGAGAGAGAGAGAGAGAGAAACGCATTCTCGGTGAAACGGCAGGCACTTTGATGGGTGTGAAAATGGCATGTCACTGCAGCACACACCTCAGATAGTTCCAGAATTAGACCCGTCACTCATGCTTGGGTCTACAAGGATTTATAATTCGTTTGTGTGTGCACATGTGTGAGTCCCGGGGTAAATGGCTGATGGAGGACACAGGGGTAAGGCTGGTTTGTGCAGGAAGGTAAATGAGGCCAATTATTCACACAGAAGAGTGACATCATGTCTAGATAAGCACAGAGATGATGGAATGCAAGCGTCTTTATTGTAACAAAAAGATATATATATAAAAAAAATGTTAACTTTAAGATGAACGTGTTATCTCAAACTCTGATAAGTAGTCTTTATAATATTTACTTTATATGGAACAAACTGGAGCCTGCAAAATTTTTCAGTCTTATTAAAAATATATTATGCCTAGAGCTAAATCTCTGGTTTGCGTCATGTCTCTGAAGCCTGATGTCACTCTTCAGCCACTCTACACTCATCGACAATTATCAAGATATGCATTTATTGCTGTTTGGAAAATGATTTCACAAGCTTACTGTTTGACTATTATTTCACACACATGAAATAATGCTCAACTTGTTCTATCCCAAAGTGGACACTTGTACATTTAGTTTTTATCTTCTGCTCATTGTGTTGTTTTAATCTCTAATTAACATCAGGCAGAGGGATTACTAATGTATGCTACCAATAATAAATGTAACTTGGGTACATGCAAGTTGTTTTTTTGTTTAGCAAAGTCACTGCCCCCTTTTTAAATTGAAAATCTCAAGTAAGTTTTCTCCTTCACGTCTATTCCTTCTCTTTGTTTAGGCACATAAAATGAGTCAAACCATTTAGTTCTGTCCAATGAAACAACCTAAGGTGAATTTTAACTGCTGCATGTCCACTTGATGTTTCTATTAAAGGTTGTGCCTGACTGAAGTGAATGGACACATTATGACAACTACCATATAAAATAAATAATGCTGGTCCTTTTTATTTAAAACCATTACACTGGTTATTTGGAGGGATACACTGGACAACAAGCGAACATTTTCTCCTCGATGTTGACGTGGTAGAAGCAGAGACAATGGTCAGTCCTAGCGGTTTCAGCGTCTAGACGACTACGTCTGAGCATCTCAAACCCTGCAGCTCTCTGGGGCTTTTAGGTCTACAGTAATCGAAATTGTCCAAAAGCAAGGAAGGGTGGAGATGAATGCTCTCAAAAAGCCATTTCTAACCCTTTGATGGTTTAATACATTTGTGCTGCCACAGCTTTGTTAGCCCGTTTTCACCACATCTTTCATCACCCTATGTGTGACAGTGTCTTTGTATTTAATAGAGCAGAGCAAAGACGAATTACTGTGCAGGTCAGCCAAGACAAAAGGAAAAAAAAAAAAAAAGAGTACCACGTAAAAGGGGTTTTCTCTGCCTCTTATCCGGGCTGCAGATGCATGTCTTACAGTCATTTTTATTTATACAAATTAGTGCAACTGTACCTCGTTCATACTGTTATAGCCAATGCAAATGTGGCGTGTCAGCTCAGTTTATGATCTTAATGGACAACTCAGCTGTGATCTAAAGTTTACATGAAGACATTATGGATCTCCATGTTTGCATTTCCTCCACATAGATTAAAAACAAAGTGAGGAACCTTTACTGTAGGACAGTTCACAAACACGTGCACTATAAAAAAAACTGTTTCACAATATCATTCTATTACAGTGGTAACTATCTTTTTGTTTGTTTCACACTTATTTGAAGATGCAGTGCTCAATTAGAAGTAAATTCAAGCAACAATAGCCACTTCTTTTTTGGTGATAAACCCAATCTAAAAGTTTTGGTCAGATTATAACAAAATAATTGGTTCGGCCGACTGGTGCTATTATACATGGCGTGTTGTGTGCAGCACAGAGTGATGGGGACGATATGTATTATAAATGAAGATGTCAGCTTAACAAAAAGTCAAGCATTGCCATAAGATTTATGGATGAGAAGATGTTTCTATCCAGGTTAAGCTAATTTAGCAACAGCAGTCTGAAGTAGTCATCATTTGTAAATTGCAACACCTGGTCATCAAGAAAATGGTTTATAAACCACCTTATTTGCATGTTTCAAAAGTTTGTTACAATTTTAGGAATGTTTTGTTGTCAATTTCACTTTTTTTTTTAAAATGGAGAACAAACCAGATGACTTAATGACAGAAACTGTGAATGTACTTGTTAGTTGTGATTCAACCACCAAGAATCTAGCACAGGTATAAAACTGCTTTCTACACTGGGAATTTTTGGAACTGGATTAAACTATTCAGTATCATATGTTAGTTAACGAATTACGAATATCGCCTCTGGTTGTCTTGTCTGTTTGAATAAGCCAACCTAAGTAAAACAAACAAAAAAACTAAAACTTAGGAGAATTTGTCAAGTACATTTTTAAAATGTGTTGAATCACACTTTAAACATGTGATTCAATAAACATGAGTTTATTCTACTCATGCTGTTTAAAGTTTACCAAAAATAAAACATAAGCAGATTCCTTCATCGGTTTTACGGGTTAAATTCTAGCAGGTTATTCTACAGTCTTCACTGATTTCACCTAACACTTGGCTCCCTTTGTGTCCCAGCTAATGAAAACAAAACACCAAAGGTGTGCACTTTTGGCCGCAGGCCCTTCCATTCCCAACCTCACAGGAAGCTGGAAACAAAACTACCACGGGGAGGTAATACGACATTTCAGGAAGCAAGGAGTTCCTCCATTCGTTTAGCGCTTTTCCCTTCATTCTTTTCGGAAGACGCACAACACCCAGTTTTTATCTGGTGCAAACACAAGTACATCAGACATAAAAGCCTTTATTTCGAGGTCCTAGCCTCTACCCTTCCTTTCGGTGACGTTACCTCGCTGCATTCAGAGGCCTGACACTTAAAACACTTGGGGGCAGGGGAGTCATTTCTTTTTAGAAAGCACATATACAAGGATGGTTTCTTATATACGTGGCCTACAAATGATGTTGATGTGTTCCCTTTTAATCTATTGCAATGCCTGAAAAAACGAAAAACTCAAGTAAAGCACCAAAACCCACTTTAGTTCAGGAGCCCACATCCTCCTAAATCCAACTTTGTCTGAAAAGCTTGTAGCAATTTAGTTAAGGTCCTTTATTATGCCCTATATAATGCTTTAAATTAATCTTAAGAGCTACATTAACCACAAAATATTAATGACATTAACTTATAATTGATTTTGTAGATGTTTTTTTTTTATTTTCAACTTTGGAATGCAGTGTAATGAAATCCTTGCTTTGAAGACATATTTTGTTAGAGATATACTTACTAAAGACTAAAAGTACATGGTGTAGAAAGATACCTTTATTTTAATTGCATAAAAATACAGCGAACCGATTTCAGAAGGACTGAAATAATAAACATAATATGTAGGTTTGGATTCAAGACTTTTTTTTTCTTTAAGGCCTGTAGCTGACATCATAAATTTTAGACATTTTAAGTTTTCAGCGCATGAACTTTACCTTCAACATGAATAAGAATTAATGCTTAAAACCAGCAATGAATTGTGGCAAGAACAACACAAATAACTACAACTTGATTTGTACTGACAGAAACGTTTGCTCTCTGTCCATCACTGATTTCTTTCATCCTTTTATTCGGAGTGGGCCAAGACAAAGCTCCCCTGTCCTTAGATCCAATAGGAGCAGTCGCTGTCTCACTCCATCTCACCGACTTTGAGTCATGAAGGTCAGTCGGCGCTGAAGTGTGAAAACTCAGAGACCAACGGTCACACATACCAAGAACAAACAGAGTGAGGAGTCCAACAAGGGACGGCATCTCAGGTGAACGTAAGAAATGGGTCAGCTGCATTTGGAAGTTCCTCTGTGGTGGAAATGAACATAACCATACATGCTCACAGTTCAACTGGCACAAGATGAACACCCCATTAAGTCTCCTTTCAGGGAAGGAAATCTCCACAAATATTCAACTTCGGAAGATCACTGTATAGCTATCCTCTCCTCAGCTCCGACTCCTGAGATCTTACCTCACCAAACCACTTAAAATAAAGCTAAAAGAGATCCTTGGCGCTCTTAAAGAGTTACAGCCAGCTTTCATTCTCACCTTGGCTTCAAGCTGAAAATGAAGAGAGTCTTTTCAACTCCTTTTGTCCGGACCCGTCACCGCAGAGGGAAAGGAGGCAAGCGGTCCTGCTGAAAAGTTTGCTCAAACAATCAAACGCCCCTGGTTAGGCCCCGCCTCCTTTTCCTCCTCAGACCAATGGAAATAGCAGTGTGTCCCGTAGGGAGACGAACCAGGCCCAGACCATTTGTCCATACAAGGCAAAGGAATGCAAAAGCTACAGCCTCGCTGCTGCCGCGGTCGTTCTTTGGGATGTTTGGCGAAAAGGCAAAGATGAAATGACAGGAACTACGATAAGGCTGCCTTATTTAGAGAAAGGAGTCTAAACATTTGGTGGAAACATATTAAGGGAGAGAGGGAGCAGTGAGGAAATGCAGACTTGAGTTTCTGCTGGAACAATAGTGCCCTTAAATAGGCAGCGAGGCTCCACAACTCAGGGGCCAGAATTTAAAATGAACACCTTAAATGATGCTGTCAAGGACAGTTTCTGTTTTCACTTCCAGTTATTCTCTCCTAATAAAACTATGATAATTTTCTTCACAAGATTAATAAAGTATCTGGTTTAATCTTATGTCACTCTGACTCTTTTCAGCTCTTTGTAAAATCTAAGATCTTCCCCTCATTGTTTGGGCAGAATAATTTAAGACTTCAACACAGCTTTCTTTCACAGGTCTTCAATACATTTTACACGTTTTTTGTTTTGTTTTGTTTTTTAGAAAAATAAAATACAGTTGCCTAAAGCATGAACATTTATTTGTATATGACAGTGTGACTTAAGTGTAAAACTAATAAGAAACCATTGTTACCTTCCCTTTTTATATCTGTTGTTAACTCAGCAATAATCATTGGTTTTATATTTTTAATAGAATATCATCTAAAGTACATTTTTTTTTAATTTAGAAAAACAGAATTAGATTGCAGTACAATCGACAAAAAGGGGGCGGGGGGGGGGATACGTCCAAGGTCTACCGCGTGTTAGTTAAAAGTGATGTTCTCCTGCGGTGCAGTGTCGCCATCTACTGGGCTACAGTAGTCTTCAAATTGAAATTATTACACTGAAAGAAAAATTAAGTAAAATATGAAGTACTGCGACAAAAGATCTGACTCTTTTTAGGTGTATTGACCTTGGCTTCAAGCTGAAAGCCAAGGTCGTCAATACCCCTTGATTGATCTTTTGATTGAATAACAGTTCAATTGATTGAATCAAAAGGTCAATCAAAAGGTGTATTGACCTTTTGACTCCCCCGTACTTCAACGTTCCAGACGGTCAAACAGATTAATATTAAATTAAAATGACAAGAGGTAAATATTTCACACCCTGGCCCTATTTTAAGTAATTGCCCCCAAACTAATAACTAGTTGGTGAGAACAATTGCAACAATAGGAATGATAACAAAGTGTAAGTTTTCTTTATTTGTGGATTATGACTTTCATTTGATTCACTGCACCCCAAAGCCTTATAAATGGGTTAGTAATCCTTTCTTGGCTGATAGAAACAATTACTTTCTTACTCATCTGTTATTGAATATCTTCAGATTAGGTGTGGTGTTTAGGCTTCTCAGATCTTTTGGCCCTCCTAATGTTTGTCAGACAGGTGATATGATATTTAGTGATATGAAACAAAAGAACATGTGCTTAATCACGCGTGACATGATGGCAATTCTATTTTCACATCATCTACCTATCTAATTAAAGAGGGTAGGTTGTGATATTGGAATTTGTCTGATGATCTTAGACATCGACTGACAGGCAAAGGCAGATGGAATATTTAAGTAAAACAGAAAGATGAAAGGAAATGCAAAAACAATGAAGATTATTTGTATTATTTGTCTTTTGTAATAGCTGAAGAGGTTTCTTGTTGTGCGTTAGACCTTGTTTCACGTATTGTTTACTGTTTACATTAAAGGCGGACCAGTTTTAACCCTCGAGTTTCTGATTGGCTTACTGAAGGGGACTTGAGAACGCGCATGCGTTGTACAGTTGGAAGATGGTCGTTGTGTCAGAGTGAGGAGAAGCCCGAAAGGTGAGTTGTCTTTTTATCTCATCTTTTAACGCCGATAAAAGGTGTTGTATGAAAAGTGTAACAAATGTAAAACACGTGGAGTGCTACAGCCGAGTGAGCTGTAGTAGTTTTTGTCAGTTTGTAAAGTTTTGCTGTTCTCTCTACCGCGCTCTCTCAAGTTTTTCATAAAAGTAGTAAATGGAGGTGATTCATCTCTGTCGGAATTCTGTTTTTAATCGAAGTGAACTGAATGACGTTCAGGGGGAAAGTTTAGCGCTTCGTTGAAGAGAACGTGTTATTTTTATTTTTCTGTAGGCTATGAATGAATGGAGTGAAGTAGTTAAGTTACTCAGTGCCTGAGTAAGACATGTAGCATAGTCGCGGAAGCTAAGTTTTCTGTTGCATCCTTATGTTAAGGCTCCCACAAACTTCATCCAAAGTCCCTTTCGTTTGACGTTCGGCTTCAGATAAAGTATATGGTGACCTTTAAAGTTACCCATTTTGTCGTCTAATGGGAAAGCGTCTCTGTTTAATTAAATTTTTTTTTTAGCTATGTTATATTTTTATTTTTTGAAATGTTGTTAATTGAAATAGTAGTAGCCTCTAAATTAAATTTATTGATTAAATTATTTACATTTTGTGCGGATTCACTAAAGTATTTTTGAATTTGAAATTAATTGAATCAATTTTGAATAAGATTGAGTCATTGATTTAATAGATAATAGTTTCTCCGGGGGGAGAGGGGAGAAGAAAAAGAAGTTGGATAATCCAATAAGTGGGAAACTCGAGTTTTTAACTTAAGGTTGTATGAGGATTGTAAATCTTATCTTAAAACATTAGGCTTTTGTGGATATTAGATAATCATGGTGTAATAAGTTTTTTTGTTGTTGTTGTATTACTACCTCTAACATGGAACCCACAATCCTTAAGTCTAAAGTAATACCTGGATTATAAAGCATCTGACCCTAAGTGCACTAATTCACAATTCAGCAGTCAATAAAAGGAAACGTTCATGGTGTCTTTCTAGGCGATCGAGTAATACAGTTTAATGTGGGAATAAAAGTTTTTGTACATGTTTATCCAACATTTAGAAATCTTCCCTGATATTTGTTGTTTATTGTTGGAGCCATGGGGATTTTTTCCCCCCAACCTGTCTACCTTTAGGTAAAAAATGTACTATTAGCTTCGGTAATAGAAATGTTCACTACAGAAGTTTTGTACCTGATTAAAATGTTCACACACTCACAGTACCGCCCAACCAGGAATTGGACGGTAAATGCAAATAGGAAAATTGTCGGTGGTAGTGGTTAGCTTCTCTCTTAGGACGGCAATTTACATATCCCTGTGGTTTTCCGACATCCACAGATTTGAGGATATTTCCAGGTCTGCGCTCTAATTTCAGATGTAAATACAGTAAGTAGACACCGGTGCTTGTTCTTAGTTCACAACCCTCTGTTTAATTTGTTTTGGGAGTTCTCAAATTATTCACCAATTTGTGTCTGTCTGGAGAATTTTGTATTTAAACTAGAGAGACTAATGCTTTTGAAAGACTCATTTCTAGCTGTTAATAGTTATAAATGTTTCTTGTGGAATGCAAAAGGCACCCCAAGCAACATCTGTGTTGCTTTTGCCACACTTTTGGGAGAACTTTTTTATTTATTTATTTTTTAAATTGTGACATAATCTGTTTTGTTTTAATGCTCTGTAATGTATTGCATCATGCAGTAATCGCCAAAAATGTTGATACTTTATGTTGAAACAATGACTGTCTTATTCTAATCGACAGTGATGATTATGTTTTTGTTTTCTTAAACTAAACCAAGTAGTTCATTTGTAAAAACACAAGACAATGTTGAGACTTTGCTCCTAAAGTGAACATGAATGAACAATGAATGAACAATAAATGATTCGTACCCTTAGAAACATTTCAACAATGTTTCAACCAAGGCGCTCCTTGGTCATGATGCTGTTTGTTCACTAACAACCCTCTGAGGCCTTCACTGACAAGCTGCATTCATATTGAGGTTAAATTACACATTCCATTTTGAACTTTACTTATTAAGTGACTTTTGAAAGCAATCGGTTGCATTGAATTTTTTTTTTTTTTTTAACTTTTTAGAGTTGTTTTGATTGGACAATCCTTTGAAAACCAGGCATCATTTTCCTTTCAGTTTATTGTTATGCTGTACTTTATGTTGGTCTGTGATAAGATTTTGGTTGTAATTTAACGCAATGCTAAAAAAAACTAAAATGTTTTCAAGGCTCTGTAAATCGGACAAAAAGAAGTGTAAAACAGTGATCGATAGCTGCAGCTTTGCAATACAATATCCAGCTGATTTCCTCTGAGAAGTGAATAAAAAACTCCAGCAAATGCACCTTTTGGAAAATTCCTGACAGAATCATGCGAACTCAATATTGGATTTATAACTGCGACTGTTTCCTCGGGGTTTCTTTTATTGCTTTCACAGTACACCACACCCGACCTGGTTATAACAATCAACTATCACTTTAAGTTATTTCTGACGAATGAGGCGGTGAGCTAAACTTGTAGTCGTGTTTCTATTGCGCAGCCACATGATCGGCCGGAGTTGCGGTTGTGTGTACGACCTCATCTCATCTCCTCATCTGCTGCTGTTTTCCTCAGAGGCCTACCGTTCTGTCGACTTCTCTAGGCAACTTGGGCAGAGATATCCATCCTAATGCGAAACTCTTTCTGTGAGACAGCATATCTGCTGGAGAGTCCCCCTGGTCTTTGACGGCCCAGAGAGCTGTGGTTGCGACCAGAATGTGTGTGAGCGCGTTTGAAAAGCTCATCAGAGGCTTTCAGAAACTGCTGGTCTAGCTGTCATGTGAGGCGACTGTGTGTGTGTGCGTGTGGGTGTGTGGGTGTGTGTGTGCGTGCGTGCGCGCGCGTGTGTGTGTGTGTGTATGAATATACTAGGACTCTCTCACAGATCACTGTATATATGTATTTTTACCACAGAACAGAAAGGAGTAGAGCGTTGTCGTCTCTTATG
Organism: Poecilia formosa; assembly: GCF_000485575.1. Lineage (NCBI taxonomy): Eukaryota > Metazoa > Chordata > Actinopteri > Cyprinodontiformes > Poeciliidae > Poecilia > Poecilia formosa. Next base: position 788,848 of record NW_006800001.1, read on the forward strand.
ATCCAGTTTAGCTCAGCTCTGCGGACTTTCAGAACTTTGTCTCTAAGGTGTCCGACCTGCCAGTATGTAGGCCGACATTCACAGAGACACGCTGCGCGTCATCAGCGTTGCGAGGCAGTGGAGCAGAATGAGAAACAAGATTCTGAGGATCCTCAGATGAACATGGTGGCAACATTTCCTGAGACAGTTTGTGAGTTCATAAAGTGGAAAAGCTTATGGCGGAGAGGCGGTCAGGGCAACCTGGCTGGATTGGGAGGGAACACCTGCATCCTTCTCTCTGGGTAAGACTTAGACTCAGGATCTGCTCCAGATTAGTGGAAATAATCTCTGATCTCTTGTTTTTTGTAAGTACTGTTTCAGCTATTACAGATTTCTCTTTAAAGCCTACAAGGAGTAAAAACAGTGACTTTAAGACAAGGTTCCTTTATTAAAAAAGCATAGGAAATCATTTTGATGATTAGTATTTTCTATTAGCTGTTATCTTGCCAAGAATTACTAAATCAGTCATCTTCAAGTGTAGATCCTTATTTTAACTGTGTGATTTCCAAAAGGCTGCTGGGATTCTCCATTAGAGAAAATTCTCCACTCAGGGGTTACTTTTCATGATCAAGAGTTTAGGTACCCCCCTGAAATTATTGCATCTAGGAAGCCTAATTTCATGCTTGGTTTTAAATAGCTTGAAAGCTAACTTGACAGTCTAGCAATGGACTGTCACTTGAAAGTGGACTGTCCACCTTGAAGGTCAAAAGTCAAGTTCTGCTTTGTCTTTTTGAAGCTGGTAACAGTTGGATTCGTTTGGCTTGTTTGGTGAGAAAAGCCAATGTTACAACAATTACTTTTGAATTTCACCAACGTGTTGTCTTCACGTCTTCGAAACCGACCCATGTGTTTGTGTACACTAGAGCCCTGCCTGGTGAACACTTTTACATAATCAAGTTGATGGACCAAGAAAATTACGTCAGCAGATTCTGTTGTCTTGCAAAGACAAACAATTACATCTTTTCACAGGATCGCACCTTAATTCGTGTTTGTTGACCTTCAGACCATTAGTCACAAAGACCTGATGTAAAGGTCAATATGCCTTACACAAAGCAATAGAAGAACCAGCTTGCAGGACATTGTGCTGTTTGGAATGAACTCTGCAGGTTGGAACTTTGTTGCTGGTAATTTTTTTTTCTACTTGTGTGATTCAGCAGACAGAAACACAGCTAACCAGGTACAGACCGCAGCATTTACCAAAGAGCAGAGCAGGAAACTGTTTCTTTCTTCATCGTGGCACTCGGTCTGCCTAAAAGCTCTCACTTCTTGTTTTTCTTCTCGTTTATTTTTTGTAGTCACAGACCATGAACATTGTGGGCCAGCTAGCAGAGACCGTGTTTGTCACAGTGAAGGAGCTGTACCGCGGCTTGAACCCGGCCACCCTGACCGGTGGGATCGATGTCATCGTGGTGCGGCAGCCTGACGGTTCTTACCAGTGTTCGCCGTTTCACGTCCGCTTTGGGAAGCTCGGCGTGTTGCGCTCCAAAGAGAAAATTGTGAGTATTTTTATTTTTTAAATACCTTATTCTTTGCCTAAATATTCCGTCGTCTCTCATTGAACTGTATGTTGTGATTTTTAGGTCGACATCGAGGTAAACGGAGAATCGGTCGACCTGCATATGAAGCTCGGAGATAATGGCGAGGCTTTCTTTGTGGAGGAAGAAGAAAACATGGAGGTAAGCTGAACTACGTCAGAGACCGCTTTAGCTAAATCACACTTTCATGTCGTCAAATAAAGTAGTTTTTGTTTTTCTTTCCTACTTCTCTCCGTGTTAGGTCCCAGCCCATCTGTGCACCTCCCCAATTCCTCTGGAGGTCCCCGAGGACACGGATGTGATCGCCGAGGGATCCGGAGCCCGCAAGAAGAAGCGGCGGCGGAGGCACGTGCGTTATGATACTCAGCAGAGGGACGAAACCAACTCTTCGTCAGAAGAAAGAGACAAAGAGGAGCCGAGCACGAAAGACTCTGACGCTGCTCAGCGGGAGAGTCCTTCATCTACACTACTGCTGACCAGGTCAGACAGTAAAACGTGCAGATGTTAAATAAATAAGTAATCGAATTTAAGTTAGAAAAATTTTTATTTATTGCAGAGACAAAACTTAAGAAGGGGCTTGCATGTTTGCCTTAAAGACTAGAAGCTTTCTTTGGACAACCCTGCTCAAACAGCTCATTATGAAGTTTTGAATAATTCTTTATTTATTGGTGGAAAGTTGCGGCTGTGAGTTTTAACCCGATTGTAGTCGTGCTACACTTGATGTTTCGGTGAAAGAAGATTGGAGTTCGGTGTAGGGGAACCAGGATCTAACGTTGACTTTAATCCCAGATCGAGGCGAACAAAGTTGTTAAATCTTTAACGTTTTTCATTTTGCGTGTTAGTAAATCAGTGTACTACTCGATGTCTGAGGAGCCAGATGAGGAACTGGGGGCCACACAGGACAGAGACACTCATCCACTTTCAGACGAAGAGCTCCCAGAGAAGTGAGAAAAGCTTTTTACTTTCTGTTAAACAAACATTCTTGTTCGTTCTTCGGTTTTGAGAATCCCCTGTGTGTCTTTCCATTGTTTTCTTGAGTCGGGCGGATTCTCCTAAAATCGACTCCGAGCTTCTGGACGAAGCCCCGGATTTGTCTGAGCCCCAAATGCAGTGGAACTGGGGAGGATTTCCCACGGTGAAACACACCGACACAGACAGAGCAGCGCATTTACGTCATACCTGTGCTGTGGTTGGAGTTCAACCCGCTGACACGCGGTTGTCCTGTTTTTCGCAGCCCTGTGACCCAGAGAACGCACCAGGAGAGCTGAAGGCCACGTCTCACTTCTTCCCCATTGAGAGACAGGACTCCTTTGACCTTGGCGACGAGGTCACGCCTTCCGAGATAATCGGCTGCGTGAAGCCACAGCCGACGGCGGACTCAGTTTGTTTAGACAGCAGCGCTCAGCAAACCAGCTCTTCATCTCCGAAGAACTTTGACGACGAACTTTCCTCCCACGACGTCTTCATGTCGTGCGTTTCTTCCACTGAAGTAGATTCTGAGTTTACGGTGGAAGAGAAGGAGGAAAAAGAGTCATCTTCTGAGAAGATTGGCACTTGTTTCAACAAAAGCCAAGAAGGCGCTGAAAAAGTCAGTTCTGTTGCTGAAGGAGTTTCTGAAAATGGAACTTTGAGCAAAACAGAAGAGCTGATAAAAAAGATGGCAGAATGCACACTCCAAGAATCAGGCCAGGATAGTGGAGGACCAAAAGATCCGCAGCAAGAAAGTGTCTCAACTGAGCAGAGAGAATCGGATTCTCCCTCATCTGAGCAGAGAGAATTGGATTCTACACCTTCTGCTCCTGATGGAGGATTGGTGCCCAGCGCCGGAGGAGAAGATGACGACACCATACTCGGAGCGACCGATGAATCACCCGAAAGCTCAGCCGCAGCGACGACTGCAGCACAAGCTGCCGACGCGGACACTGGGAGTGACGTGGCGAAATCCTCCGAAGCATCCTCCAAACTGGAGCAACAGGACGAGAAAAAAAGTGAAGCATTTGAGCGATTAAGTTAATTCTTTAGGTTAATGTCAGAAGCCTGAGGTGGATTTGTTCCTCACGGTGCTGCGTGACTGTGTCGTAGGTAAACAGATTCATCCTGGAGGCTCGTCGGATATTTACCTGGAAGACCTGAACACTCTGGACCCGGAGGTGGCGGAGCTTTATTTCCCCAAAACGTGAGATGTTTTCTGACACACTAGACACATTTTTGTCAAGTTCCAACCTTGAATTGCTACATATTTTCTGGACAGAAAAATAATATTTTGTCACCTTCCTAAAATAATGGCCTGAGTCATTTTTACCTAAAGTGATTTGGCAAAAAATAACACGTGCCATTATTTCAGGCCTTTATTGCAAATTTGTATGCAATAAAGACAATAAAGCTATGAGCAGATATGTTTCTAATTTGCCATTAGCTGTATGGGTGTTCAGTGTTGGAACTATGTAACAAGCCAGTAATTCTGACACAGTAACTTGAAATAATAGCAAATGCTGAACCTAAATTACTCACTGTTGCCTGTCCACAGAGAGGCAGAGGGAGCGTTAACTCAATTTGCTGAACAGGGCTTAGGTAGCCATTCGCCTCAGTTAGTGGACATTGGAGCAGTGGACAGTGGAACAGAGTACCTGTCTGATTCTTCTTACGTCATGGACGTCAGCATGTCCCTTTGTGGGAAAGTAGGAGACACCAGCCAGATTACCAAAGGTAGGAGTGATTGATCCAGTGTCAGGTTGGAGAAAGTGTGTATTTGATCATTATTATTATTATTTATTTTGTACTTATTTATTTTGTTTGTTTTTCATTTTGCTTCAGAAAAGTTCACAGAGCACCTTGTGACATATCAGGATTTTATCAACAACCCAGGAATCATTGAGGATCCAAGTCTAGTCATTTGCATAAATTCTAAGTGAGTGGAAAAAAAAAGTTGATCAGCTTCCAGGCTAAAGTCCTTATTTCCATTGTTGCTCATCAGCTTTTACACTTTTTTGCAGCTATTACAACTGGGGAGTGGCTGCTCCAATGATCCTGTCCGTGACGGCGTTCCAGAAAAACCTACCAACGGTATTGTAGTTTTTTGAAACCCGACCACTAAAGTCTTAAAAATGTATTTTAAAATTCAAACATTAAGCGCACCTTATTTATAGTTATAGGATATCTTACAATTTTATAAAATTGTAAGATAGAAAGGATAATTTTCTTTCTCTGTGTCTTATACATAAGAGTACAGTAGAGAAGCTGGTGAAGGACAAGATGTCCAAAAAGCCTGGCCGCTGGTGGTTCTCATGGAGACGCAGAGAAATGGACAACAACAAGGTAGCTGCTCAGGTCCTCACATATATATATATATATATATATATATATATATATATATATATACTTATGTGATGGGTAATGGGAAGAAATGTTATACATCAGCCTACACTGACTGATTAATCATGGAAAGGTGTGTCCTTTCTAGTTGAAGAATATTTTTCATGTAAGACATAATGGTGCTGGATGCTGACTGCTCTTTTCTCTTCAGCAACAACAATTAAAGGAGGAGCAACTGGCAAGTGTTTCCTCCCCAGTCCAGTAAGTCACCTCATTACCAAGTGATTAAATAATCCTTCCCCCAGGAAACCTTGCGTCCCGTGTTCCAGCTGGTGTTGTTCTAGCAAGTCCTGCTGTTGCACATCTGTTTCACTACCGCATGACGTTGGTAGCGGAGGGAAACCCTAAAGAGGATTCCTTGCGTGTCTATGTTAATCTTTACTGGCTGCTTTAGTTGCTCACACACCCAAATATCTTCAGCGTTGTGTGGACTTCCGTCTAATTTCATCCACACTTCTTTCACTTTTTCACATTACTATGTATCTGAAAAGGAAAATTTTAATAGTGGGATATTTTTGCAACCAAATTATATACATAATGACAATTGTGTTTGAATAAAGTGGTGGAAATGTTAAATGCGTTTGAATTTCAAGGCACTGTACAGTTGCAAATGTTAACTTATTTGCGAGGCACGCACTGTAAGTCACTACTGTGAATAAGACGTTTTTAGAGGCGGATGAACACAAACAGTGACTTTCCTTTGTTGTTTTCCCAGAGCCACACTGGATAACACTGAAGCTGTAGGGCTCCGACAAAAAGCTCCCAGTCTTTCTTCAGAAACCATGTCCATGTCCTTCAGCCACATGTACCGCAAATCACTACGTCTCACTTCCAAGGAGATAGTAGGACAACCCTGACTCTTTGCCTGCAAACATCAAACATATTTAGATAAGATCTTTTTGTGCTATGATGTGTGTCTCTCTGATCTTCTTTCACCAGGATAGTCTAAATCTGCGTGAAGGAGCCAATAAAGTGGTATTCAGTGTTACATCACAATATCAGGGCACCTGTCGCTGTGAAGCTGCCATCTATCTGTGGAACTGGAACGACCGGGTCATCATATCAGACATTGATGGAACAATCACCAAGTAGGCCACGTTAAACACGGTTTCTTGCTATAAAATCATCACATTGCTTTGCGTGTTTAATTCTGTAGAAAGCTAAGTTTCCTTAGGTAAGCGTCACCTTTCTACATCTCTGATTCTGCAATAAATGAAATGTGACGTCCAGACAAGCCAGGCTGCCAAAGATTTCTTTGGACATATTGGGAAAATTCTCCAGCATCAATGTCAAGTATCTGACATGCTTTCCTGAGCCAAAAATGACAAGCGCTTCTTAAACGTCACAATAATAATCCAGTAATATCACTACTAAATCTTACGTTTAAACTGTGCAGACGCTCTGTCTACGTTATTAAAGAATCTCATACCATACTTAGTGAATGCTTGAAGTGGCTCCTGCTGCTGACAGCCTCTCAACTTTTTTGCTATTTTAGTTGATAAATATTTGACCACTGGTGTGAAATTTTCATCTCCAGTCTGTTGATCCTTAAATATGGAAACAAAATAAAATACGACGGTAACATCATGACCAAAGTAAAGACCACCCATCCTCACTCAAAAGAACACAGAATCCCACATCCTTAATCCCATTAAACAAACACTATAACTTTTGTGTCATTTTCATCACATTTTTGCACATGCATCATGTGACACAAATCACATGATGCACAAGTGGTGATATTAACCTAAAATATTAATGAAAACATCCTTTAGAATTTACGACCTTATTGTAATCCTTTTCTGTTTTGTTCTTTTTATTTATTTATTTTTTTTTAATGACAAAAAGTTTTTTTTTTTTTTTTTTTTTTTTTAATTCTGCTTTAAGCGCCACTCTGTCTCTTCTAGATCTGATGCGCTTGGTCATATCCTGCCTCAGTTTGGAAAAGACTGGACACACAAGGGAATCGCCAAACTTTATCACAAAATACACAAGTATGTGAAATGCTGCTCCTTCGTAGATGACACCTGAATGGAACTCAACCTGTCAGATTTTCTTGTCTTTTTGTTGTGCATCCTGCTATTTGAACAATCGAAAATGCATGATACATTGTGTGTTTTTGATCAAATGTAATAACTGATTTTGTAAAACGCCGTTTTGGTTGTTCGTTTCTTTGCAGAAACGGATACAAGTTCCTGTACTGTTCAGCGAGGGCTATCGGCATGGCTACTATCACCAAAGACTACTTAAAGTGGGTCAACGACCAAGGCACGGTTCTTCCTAAAGGCCCTGTGCTGCTGGCTCCCAGCAGCCTCTTTTCAGCACTACACAGGTAACAGTGGCTCAAATCCTCGCAGGAGGGTCTGTATTCCCCATTCAAGAGACCGAATTTATAACTGTGTATCGACACCCTCTTAAAATAGTAGCCATAGTGGTTATTTTCATGTTTTTTCAAAACATTTCACAAAATATTGCATATAAGTTCATTATCTAACTGTCTTTACAATGGATGACTGTGGACATCAACTTTTGCAGGGAGGTGATTGAGAAGAAGCCAGAAGTTTTTAAGATCGCCTGTCTTAGTGACGTCAGGGACTTGTTCGGATCACACAAACAGCCTTTCTACGCGGCTTTTGGCAACAGGACTAATGTAAGCAATACTGAAGACTGACTCCAAAGTCTTACATAATATCCATACCTCTTAGGACGTGAGGAGCTGTGGTTGAGTGGTTTACATTTAATCACTTTGTTAGACAGACTCTTGCATACTTCGAAAAAAAAAAAAAAGGGTAGCTAAAATATTAAGTTTATTGGTTAAAACTTTTTTCTGGTAAAGAAATAAGACTAAAGTTATGTGAACCTCTGCAATAAAGCTCATCTCTGATGCGTTTGCAGGATGTTTTTGCCTATAAGAAGGTGGGAGTGTCTGAGAGTAAAATATTTACAGTCAACCCAAAAGGAGAGCTTATCCAAGAAATGAATAAAGGCAACAAGTCTTCGTAAGTAAAAACCAAGCAATTAAATGGAAATGATTTTTTTGTAACTTGCCGTCATACGTACATGAAGATTAGTCGGATTTCTGAGCTCCTGGTTGCGTGTGTGTTTTTTCTGCAGGTATAACCACCTGACTGGATTGGTCGAGCATTTCTTCCCCGTGGTGTCTGCCGAGACAAATAACGCTGCAATTTTGGTCTGTCCTGAATACAGTAGCTTCTCTTACTGGAAGGATCCTCTGCCCGAACTGGACATGAGCATACTGACATAGACCAACTTCCAATATTGTGTCTAAGCCCTTTGCACATATGTGCAAAACAGATATCAATTCTCAGATTTTTCCCAGGACAACCACCTTTGATAAGAACATAAAGAAGTAGTTGTTGAGTTTTAATACTACACTCGGATAGATTCCAATTAAACTATTTCGAGTCAAAGCCACTGAATAATTAATAGCTTGAGCATTTTTAGTTTTTCAAGATATTTCTCCCGTCTCTACATGTTTTAATAATTATAAATCCTATTCAACATATTATCTTATGAATCGTATTGAAAATGACACAGAGAAGAACTCGACTTTAAAAAACACACCAAGTAATGCCTAAATTGTAGGGATGACTCAGTGATAATTTGCCTTACTTGAACCATCTATGTGTGTGTGTGTGTGTGTGTGTGTGTGTGTGTGTGTATGAATTCATTGGTCTACATAGCATATGGAGTTTTATAGCTCATTCTACCAAGAAACCAAAAACTGCTTAAATATGCATATCAAATTAATCTTAATCGTAAGATCTGTTTGATCTCATTGAGTTTATGAGTCTGTTTGTGATTATCTGTTACAGCTTTGAATTTGCACTTTACTGGAGAGAACAAAATCCTTTGGACAAAAAGCAATATTTTAAACTCGTCCAAAACTAAAGGTTATGCACCATTAGAATTTTATGTCATGCAGAAGGACCATTGAGTCTGATTATTGTGACGCTAGGTCATTGTTTCATGCCAAGTTCGTAATGGCACAAATTGTACACTACACAAACGAGCATCTGCAAGCATCCACATTCTTGCAGATTCTGGCTGTAAACTGTTAATGGTAATGTCATACATATTTATTATTTAGCGTATTTTATTGTCCAGCTGATCTAAAATTGAGTAGTTTTGTTCTGTAAATCAAATGTACAACAAATGTGAAAGAATTTTAAACAATCTATGTTTCGCACATTGTAGTTGTGTACTTATGTTTTTAGAGTAAATACATTTTACTTGAAATAAAACCGCTTATAAACATTTTTTTGTTGTTGTTGCTGATGATATACAAATGTTTTTAATCAAGACTTTGAAGTGGAGATAGTGTTCTTGCTGTACTTGGGGGAACCTATTACTGAATGTCCTTGTTTTTTGGGGGGGTTTTTTTAATGCATTTATTGCAAATACGATAGTGGTCAAAGGTTTTAAGATGAACAGACGTATTTTGTTTCAGAAATGTTTCAGCTTTACAGGTGTTAGATCTTTGCATCAGCTGTTTCTACGGGACACAAAAGTTAAAAACGAACCACTTTAACTAGTTTGAATGACTTGTTGGCAAACACATCTGAATATATGCGAAGGGTGAATATGAATTGGATCTGGGTCTTTTTTTTTATTTTTTAATGAGTCTAAATATTTAAAGTTTTGATCCAAAAATAAACCACTTTCTTTAGTTTCAATATCTTGTTGAGAAACGCATCTAAATGTATGCAAAGGGTCAATACGAATAAGATCTGGGTAATTTTAGATATCTAATATTTAAAGTTCTGATCCCTGAGCCACTTGATTTTTATTGTTTGAATAGTGACACATTGCTACTCTGCTTGAAAACACATTGGTGTGTCTAAGGATGAAGCTCTGCACTGGTGGTAAACTCATATGTTAGTTGAACACTCTTTGGAAGATTTCTTGGGCACTTATTTCATTTTTTGGGGGGTTTCCTGAAGCTTTCAGAAGTTTCTGATAAGTTCAGTATGGGTTGATTTCAATACAATCTTACATGCAGCAGTATCCTTGCTGCTTTATGCAAATTGAATTCAAATCTGTTTATTTAGACAGCGCCAACTCACCACACATGTCGTTTCAAGCACTTTATAATCAAAACAGTTTTTTTTATGTAATAAAACATTGACAGGAACAGTGTCTTTCTTGTGGGTAGCCACACATGACAAAAGATTTATTTCAATATTTCCTGTTTCCTTTTGTTAATTTTGCAATTCACATTTCGTCTGATCACACTTAATAGCAACAAAGATCCAAAACCACCATGATGGTAAGATTTGTGGAAAAACGAGTAGGCCTATATGGCAATCTTTAAAGTGAAGACAGTTCTTCACAGTGAAATACTGTTTTTGGTTGCATTGCTTTGAGATGTCTAGTCAAATAGAGGAAACAGATGTCCCATGTAGCCATTTTTCTAAGATGTACATGTAAATACCAAAATTAAAAGAAAAAGCAGAAATTTAAATTGAGTACTGCCCCAGTTATAGCTAATAAATGAGAAGTCTGTTGCAGTGTCTCATATTTAGCTTATTTCAGATGTTCAGTATTTCTGTATCATATATAACCATCACGAAGGTCGAAATAAAGACCATCTTTTGTGCAACTTGTATAAACCATTTTAAAATGACCCAAAATTAAGGGCGAAAAAAAGCGTCGATGCAGTTCTTCACGGTGTTTGCAATTTACTGCATTCTTGAAAAATACAAGTATAGTACAAGTAGTTGATAATAGCATACACGGAGGGGGAGGGAAAAAAAAGGTAGGCTAAATGAATAAGATTGCGCAAATATAAAATGAAGTAATTTTAGACGCGTGTCGTGTTCCAACATGCTGCACCTGATCCAGATCCGGAGACGATGAAGGTGTTTATGATCGACGCAGTCATAAACGCGTCAGTGCGTCTCGCTTGTTTTTACCTTCTTAATCAGGAAGAAGCGGGCATCAGAGAGAAAAGTGCCAGCAGGTACGTTTTCACCGCTGTTTTCTATCATTTATTCTCTTCAAGATTATATCTAGCTGTTGATTAAGCGCCTATAAAATGTAATACCGCTACTTGCTGAAGCTGAACAGTTCCTTGCAGCTGGACTGGTTCAACACGTTGAAGAAACTTGTGTCGTTTGGGTTATTCCTGTTCCCCGGAAGTCGAAACTTAAGTGAAACCCGCCCTGTAAAATAAACAACACGCAGGGCTTTACATGTCCATTTGAAACATGTAAAGACGCATTTGGTTACTGTTTCAATTTCCCTCCATAGTAGGTCACATTAATGCAGCCTACACACACTGTCCTTTTAATTCTAGCAACTTTACTGCGGCTATTACTTTTGTGCTTAGTCATGTTTTATAATCGGTCACCATGACTTGTGTGCAAGATAGTGTTTACTTTAGACGACATAAAATTTTCATCTTTAAATTTGAGTTAATTTGGGAATAGATGCATTTAAAAAAACATTCAGGAGACAGTTTGCTATTTTTAAAAGAAGTTATATTTAAATTTTGCCTATAAATAAATACAGAAGACTTAGCTAGAGAGTGTAAAACAGCCCTAAGGAGCTGACACATCTAGAATAGCACTAGAGAGCATATGCATCAAGTCGAGCAATATTTCACAATTAATCGAGTTAGTCAGAGGGAGTAAAGGTCACCAGACACAAAGTAAATAAATTTTATGTCTATAAAGTTAAATAAACTGTTGTTACTGCCACCGGCAGTAACAACACTGTTATCATGCCTTTTAACATAAACATGATAATGTGTCCAAAATACAGAAATAGCATTGAAGGCAAAAAACAAAATTTGTCAACTAAAAGTAGTAAAAATTTAATCTGCAATCATGTAAAACCAATTAAGATGTAATGCTTTCTCGTAATGTTTGTCTAAGCGGTTGCTTCTTGAACAAATCCAAGAGTCCACAAAGTGTAGATAAAAGGCCTGAGTGTAGGGACTACAGCTGCAAAGTCTCTGTTTCTGATTGATTTAGGGAAAACAGGCCCTGATCAGGCAGGACTTGTCTTTCCCAGAATTCTAGTGGATTACGGTGGCATCATAAGGCTGAAGAAGGGCAGAAACATTGTGGTTTGTCGCCACTCCAGAACTTTGAACTGTTTTCCAGAGACCCGCAAAGGAATGACATGTAAAATATAGTCAAAAACTTTCAACAAGCTCCAAAATGCTAATCATGAGAGGAATACATAACCTAAGTCGTTATGTATGCTGAAAGACGAAAGATTTTTTTAAACTTGGGAAACCAACTCATTCAGAACATAATAAAAAAGTCAAGGTTTTCTCCTTGTTCACCTGGAAGACATTTTATAACATCCTTGATTTTGGACATCTCAACAGTTTTTGGACTGGAACTTTGGAGATTTGTTTAGAAGACATATCGGTATGTAGTGAAATTACCTCAAGTGTCCTCAAGTACAGCTTGGCTCCAACATCGAGCCTGTGTGACATCTGTATGCCCCTCATGTCAGCCATATATCCAGTTAGACGAAAAGGTGTTGTGCATAACCATTAAATGAACTCCATCAAACTAAATCTGGTGCTGTTAATGTCATCTGTTGAATCTGTAGAGCCTGTGCCATGTTGGGTGACCTTTAATTAAACTTTGACTGACTGCCTAAATGCCCATGATACAACATCTAACTTATCATACCATCTCTGTTCTAGATGTGCCAGCTCCTTGCAGACCGAATCAATCACTTATACATCTTTGGTCGTGAGTAACAGATTTCACCCAAATTGAAATATTCCTTTTGACTCCTTATAGGGTCATATATTGTCAGTGAATTTGTAAATACTTTTTCTTTAATCTTCTGTCATGACATTTAGATTTCCATTTATACATAGGCATGTGTTTGATTTAAACTTTGTATTTCCCTAAAGGTTTCCTGTCCCCACCATCATGTCTGTGTCTGAAGGAGTAAGCTTTTCTGCAAATAAGCTCACATGTCCCATATGCCTGCAGCTGTTCTCTGAGCCCATTTCTCTTCCCTGTGGTCACACCTATTGCTTTCCCTGCCTTAAGACCATGGAAGAAGGCCTTGACCAACACAGGTGTCCAGAATGTCAGGCTGAGTACCAAGGAACCGCTGCTCTTGTGAAAAACGTACAAATGTGCAAACTCACAGAGACCCACAAAGTCACTTCTGAGAAAGGTTTTGCCCCTGAAGACCTTCCTGCTGTCGTCCATGTAACATCCAAGATAATGTGTAATTCTGCTTTGGATGAGTCAGTTGGAGAAAGCCAATACCATGGAGAAGAAAACAAGACAAACAGAGGCTGTGAGACTGGCTCTGGACTCAGAGACATTCCCTTTAATCCGACAACAGCAAAAATCAGCAGCAAAGGCAAAACGGAAATGGATGAGCCCAAGTTTAAACTGGCATCTCAAGTCACAGAGTTACACATCAAACTAGAGATCGCAGAAGGTGTTCTGATGAGAGAAAAGGAGTGGGAGCTTCAGGTGACAACTTCTAATTCTCAGTTAAGAGAGAAAATATCCAGGTTGCTGGGGCAGATGAAGGACTCCCTGCAGAGCTACAGTGACCAGGTGATGCAGATGGTCGAGAAGGAGTTAGGCCCAGGTGAAGAAAGCATCCGCGCTCGAGTCGGTCAAACGTCTGAGCTGGCGAAGCAGCTGAGGCACACTGTGCTTACAGCTGAATCCCTGCTGACCGAAGAGGATGAAAAAGCATTTAGCGATGAGCTTCAAAGTCTAAATGCCAACATTGCAGAGGCGCTAGAAAAACCACTGAGAGAGGACGAAGACTTTGTTGAAGCAAAGGTCAACTTTGCACATGTCTGTCCCAAACTGGAAGACATGAACACTGTCCTGAGGGAACAACTTGGAGAGACTCAGCGCTCCCTTCGAAACACCTTCAACCCTTCAGAGCTGACCTTTGACCCAGAAACAGCTCATCCTAATCTCATTCTGTCAGAGGACCTGAAAACGGTAACATTCAGCACCGTGAAGCGATCCTACACGTCCTCACCTCAGAGGTTCACCAGCTTTTACCAGGTACTCAGCGCACAAAGCTTCTCGGAAGGCGAACACTCCTGGGAGGTGGAGCTCGAAGGTTCTCCATGGATCATCGGCATGTGCTACAGTGGGAAGCTGCCACGCAGTGGGATGCCATCCGCCCTGGAAAGCAGCCAGAGCTCCTGGTGTCTGATGTGGTTTGATAACCTGCTAACTGCTTTTGAGCAAGGTCACAGCGTGCCGCTAAAGAAAACCACAGTGTCCCGCAGGCTTGAGGTCAAGCTGAGCTTCAAGACGCACAGGTTGAGCTTCTACAACATCAGCCCCACCAGTGGGAAGACGCATATCTACACCTTTAAGGCCAATCTGAGTGAAGCGGTACACCTTGCCTATAGGATGATGTCAGGACACCCCAAGGGCAGAGTCACAATTTGCTCATAAACAGAAGTTTTCAACATTGGCACGCAGGAGAAACAGCTAGGTAACTTTATCCACAAAAACAAAAGTTGAGAAAAGATTTCTGTAATTACATAATTAGAAGCTTTTCTAAGACTGATATGTGATATTATAGGGCTACTTTCACAATTGATCTTCCATCAATTTCAACAACCTGTTTGTGTGCACAACATGGTGTTTGCACCTTTTTTTTTTATCTTATTGGAAACAATTTTTCAGCAAATTGGTGATATGTTTTTTGTCAGATGAAGGTGAAATGGCAGGATGTAATGTACCGAAAAGCATAAATATGGTACCAAAACATTTTGTGTAAATTAATTGGACCTCTGACCGCTCAGTCTTAGTCAAAGTTGCAGCTTTGACTTGTAACCAAAGATGACAGAGCCACTCTGGTACACTTGGGCCACATATCATAGCGAAGCTAACCACTGTTATTGTCAGATTCTTTCGTGCCACATTCTCGAGACCCAGATATACTGCCACTGCAGTGATGAAGAATCATATTGTCATCTGTAAAAAGAAATCAGCAAGAAAAAGAAACAGATAAAGCAAAATCATTTGGTATATAAATATCTGTGACTGAGAATTTGATTACTGTGCAAGATTGTGAGATCCCTTCAGTTTACATAAATAATTTAGGAGTTGTTTTGTTGCTTATGTGTAGTGTTTTTAATGTATTTTAGCAATAAAAAAAACACAACCAAATTTTGCTTTGGTGTTGTTCCTTCATTTTCTTTTCTAATCAAAGTAGCACCTTATGGAGTTTTTTGTTTTCCCAATTACTATACCCTAAGAAATTAAATTTCCCTTTGGGATCAATAAAGTATTTTTGTTTTTGAATTTGAATTTAAACCGAGGGGCAGGCTTCCTAAGTATCTTTTCGGTAAATTGTAAGCAACACTTGGTATTCAAACTTGTCTATATAATGGGTTTCATTTGGTGAATTTTGTAACTGGGATAATTAACTTTTCAATAATATTGCATTCAGGGGCGCTGCCAGGAATCTTGGGGCCCATGACAAAAAATTTAATTGGGGCCTCCCCACCTTCACACCTGCTGTTACAATATATTGAGTTTATCTGAACCAGAGTGGTATCATTGAATTTTTACTGCTAAAAACTATTTAAAAAAAACATGATGTGATTAATTTTGTAATTGACAGGGCCCCATTTTTTTTTATATTTCTGTGAAGAACAAAAAAAACAACTTTTTTCTGGGGGGCCCCCTGTCGGTCAGGGGCCTTTGGAATTGTCCTGACTTTTCCCCCCATACTGCGCCCCTGCCTATACATAATATATTTATGTGTATAAGTGTATACACACACACACACACACACACACACACACACACACACACACACACACACACAAAACAGAACAGAACCGGCTTCTTTGTCAGGTTGTTGAGCTTTTTTAGGTCCCTGGTTCTCATGCTGCTGCCCCAACAGATGATGGCTGAAGAGATGATGATTTCAACGACATATAAAAGAACTGCAGCAGGTTTTGGACTTTGTAAGGTTTCGCTTCCTTACAAAGTCCAGTCCATTTTCTTCTGAAACTGTACATTTCAAGAGAAAACAAAAGCGCTAGGCCCATAAAGCTTGAAGTTGAGAAGTCGTTTGACGAGAACTTAGGCAAGTGTTTGCTAAATGCTCAATTTTCCATGCAAGATATGTCATATTATTTTAAACAAACTAAATAAATCAGGCTTTAGTTTTTTTTTTTTGTTTGGTTGTTAGTTTTTTGTCATCTGGTGTTTATAAGCAGCATGTATCACCTTAAAACGGTTGCTAGGTAACATTCAAACAGGGCATCCATATCCTAGATTCTTTTGTGTTTAGTTCTGTTCTGTGTGTTCTCTCTGTCTTGGGAAAACAGAGCGTCTCCAGTCAGAGGCTTCTTCAGATTCGCTGTAATGCAGACCTCTACAGGAGATCTTTCCTGCCAACAGCCATCGCAATCTAATAACTCTTTGAAGAATCTGAATTAATGAGTTACAACATTTAATTTCCCTTTGGGGTCAATAAAGTATTTTTGAATTTGAATTCTGTATTTTTAAATGGCTGATTAATATCACAAAATTTGAAATACCTTTAAACCTTGAGTTCTTAGATAAGTTGAAAAGAAGGTGTCATGAATGTAGAGAAGGAGCACAGAGAAGAAATTTAAACTATTCCTTTCATTATAAATATGCGGTAAAATTAGATTTTTAGTAAACAAACTGAATGAATTCCAAGAGCTAAAAAGGGCCCAGCCTTTTTTAGGAATGCAGTTAGTTGTCCCTCAATAGAGCGGTGTGTTAGTACCCTTAGAAAATGAAGTTCTCCGAGTAACACGGGATATTTTATTTACTTATTTATTTCATACAAGTTCAAATAAAAAACATCAGAATAAGAAAATCTCTAAATCCTTCAAAAATGGCCGCCTTCCAATTTCTTTTAGGGCATGGCTCCAGAAGACTTATTTCTTTTCTTGGAGGAATCTGCGTACCAAATTCCATACGTCCATGTTAAAGTTGCGGTATGTAATGCTCCTGATTGCAATTTACTGAATATAGCTGTAAATAGCTCAATATTTCAGTATCTCGCGAGACTACCTATAGAAATGTACATAAATTGGGTCTACTTCATTTTCTGTAACTAGCGCGCGAGTCGGAAAAATAATGCAGGGCTCCTGTAATATAGTATATATGAAACTTTGTTATATTAGTTTGTATTGATTAATGTATATTTTCCTTAAAGATAAAAAAAAATCCAAAGAGCCGTGCATTTTTGTGAGCTGACATTTTGAAACAGAGTGCAGAGACCCCGCCCGCACAACTCACAGGCGACTGCGCTGACGCTAAAATGATGCCGAGCTCCCGTCAACTTGTCAGGTGACCGAACGGGAAATTTGGTCAAGGAAAGTGCTCAGGAGACGCAGCTATGTCTCGGATAAATGATCGATGTCTCGAATGTTTACAGGGGATGCAACATCGGATCTAGCTTATGTTAGAATCAGATATCTGACTGCGACATTTTGGAGAGATTACGTGCTTTAAATCGTGTCTTCTGAAGGGGTAAGCTGCGACTGTTTACAATTTGGAGCGCTCGTTATGTGTCAGCGTACGAAAACACTGACTGTAGTTTCACGCTTGTTTTCATCCCGACGTTGAGCTGTCGGCTTTTGAGCAGTGTTAACAAATGTTGAGTAAAAGGTGAAAACACAATTCTCACATTCGACGTGTTTGTCTCAAACGAGGAAGATAATTTATTTCTCTAACAGCGTCTTCCGAAAGCTAGCAGCAAGCTACATGTAGCAGTTGTAGCTGACGCCTGAAATTCCCCTTTAACAGAAACCACCTTGATAGTCCACATACAGCACTCTGACGCAGGTCTGTATAATAATTAGCAGCTCAATTACAGCTTAAGTTTATTTGTATAGCACATTTAAGCAACAATGTAAAGTGCCACCAACTTGAGACAACTCCAGCCGCTATTCTCTTCCTTTCCATTCCGACCTCTTTCCTTTAGTATTGTTTTATTGTCAGGATATGTGGACTATTGTAACCTGAGTCACTCCCAACTGTCGAGTGGGTGTTAGTTAATGCTAAAGGGATTACTGTAGTTGCTGCTTCAAAATTAACACTGCTCCTGGCCGGTTAAAGACCTGTTACATAATCACTTTTTATTGCAGCAGCATAATTCTACATTAAAAACTGTAGTGGGGGAAAAATCTGTCTTTTATTTCAGTATATATTCACTGTAGAAAAAAAAAGATCCAGGTTAAGGAAAGAATTGGAACCACTAATAGTTTCATCAAACCAATGCAACAAAACTAATCTGAGTTTCTAGGACTTAGTTATTAGTCCACAACTTGTGTTTGCCTGGGTATAAATGTGAGAAATGACACGGGGGTGGTCTCTTAGAAATAGACTGAAGGAGAACTAATGTCTCCATTATGTGTAGCTTAGTTTATGTGTTTAGGCCGGATGGCTGGGGAGGATTAGAAATGGTACTTTTACTGTAACCGTTTGCTTTGAAGAAATTAAGATTGAACTTATTAATGATAGAGGTAGGTGATTAATAATAATGGGCCACTGTGAATGATGTGAGAGACCACTAATGTATGTGTGAAAATTAGAAATATGTCATTGATCAGGAGTTTCACATCACAGAGGAAGCAAGCTGGGAGATCAGACTTTTCTCCAGCAGAAACAATTTGTACTGTAAACTGTAAAGCTGACCTGTCAGCAAATTTGTAGTAAGGACAAGGCAGAAATCTTGGTTGTTAATCTGAAAACGGTAATGTGAGACAGCTAAGATATTTGCAAAATAAAGGACTAATCTGTAGTAAAGGACGTCATGTCTGCGGTTTAATATGGTGGATTCTAAATGTAAATTTAAATCATAATTTCAGCAGGATTAGGATCTAAAACCTGTTGCCAAATCATCACAGAGCTGGGTTCACCTGACATAAAATCAGCCATCTTCTATGGCCGTTGCATTTCCCAGAGCAAAATCCTAAAAAGAAAACAGTGAAGTGATCTGAAGAGAACTTAAAAGAGCAACTGCGACTCTACATAATCTCGAGAGATTGTAGAAGAGGCGACAAAGTTCTGTGCTATTAGTGAAAGTGGGTTGAAGCACGAGTGGTAGGGTAATCAGAAATTTGTTTAAAAACAATTATTTCTTAACATGGAATATTTCCCGCAGTAAATAAATACACACACATTTAAAAGTTGGATTTAAAAAAAAACATTTTCCATATAAAATTATGCTACTGCAATAACATTTTTAATTTATATCAAGGCTTTTTCCACAGAATTTGACAGTACCTACAGGAGTTTGAGATCTTTGGGAAAGCCCTTATGTTGACATGAGAGTTTGATCTGAGTGACATTCCCACGTTTAGAAAACAAAAGATTCAAACCATCCTTTTACAAAGTCCATTTCTCATTGAGCAGCCAGACGGGAGTTCACTGGACCGAGTCACACGTTTTGTTTTTTCCTCTCTTTTTTTTCCTCCTCTAGGAGCTGACAACATGCTAGCCACGGTGACTGCCATGGTTACATTGGCTCAGTACAATGACACGGTGTCACCTACACCTCTGGAGAACACATCTGTATTCCCAACTGAAGGTCAAGCCAACATCACCAAGCCTCACAAATGCCTACAAGTCCTATACGAAGATATCAGAGACTCCAGGTACCGTGGAGGACGGCCGATTTTTAAAACTCTCGATTGTGTAAGATAGCATCTCACTTTCCCGTTTCTGCCTTAGGGTGCGCTTCTGGGACATCTTGCTGCTGGTGCCAAATGTGGCCTTTTTCATATTCTTGATGTGGAAGCTTCCCTCGGCGAGGGCAAAAATTCGACTCACTTCCAGCCCTATTTTTGTCACCTTCTACTTGCTGGTAGGCGAAAAGCATTTCCGCTGCGGCATGGTTTGTGAAATTTCTGTGACCTTAACGTGATGCATGTCCCTGTTGTTGGAGATGCACTGATCAAGCTTTACTTTTAATCTCAACTCCCAGTTTGCGTTGAAGTCTGACCTGTTGATTCTAATTTTGACCAGTTCTAGACTAAAACACACAAAAGAGAGAGAGAGAGAGAGAGAGAGAGAGAGAGAAAAAAACATTCTGCAAATGTTTTTGTTTGAATTTTCTTCTTAAGTCAAGCAATATAATTGCAAATTAATCCCTATGTATGTATCCAATCACATGGCTAACCTTGGTGTGACTTTGATTAAAATCAGATAATGGTGGAAGGAATTATATGATGCAAATATAGACATCAGATTATAGGTTTTGATATCATTTTTCAGTATTAGCCTCTTAAGACTATTACAACTACAATTCCAGACTGTAGCTGCAATTGTAGAGATAGTAGCTGTAGAGTTGCCGGTTGATTCTTCTGGTGTCTCCTTTGTCAGCCCTAACCCATAAAAAGAGCCACTTTTAGCCAAAGTAAGGTTCAAACATATATCTACTGTTACATTATGTTCTTCCTTTAACTGTATTTGCTCTTGATTTGCCTGTCCACTAACAACCAGTGCCACACTAAGCAGAATGTTCCAGCTGTGGCGGAAACAATAATAGAAGGACAGACAGCTCTACATGTTATCAGCTAAACTTTGGTCTATGTGTTCTCCCGGAAATGGGCTGTGTGTGTTGTATAATATAGTGTGTACTGTGTTTCTCAGGTCTTTGTCGTCGCAGCAGTTGGAATCACTCGCGCTATTGTTTCCATGACTGTCAGCGCATCCAGTGCAGCCACCATTGTGGACAAAGTAAGAGGAAAAAATATAAAGCATGAATGGAACTGTATTTTTTGGCGGGAGGGGTCCGCGGGGGGATCGTGAGCACCACTAAGAATCCCGACCAGCTTTCTTGTTTAAGAAAAACCAAAACCTGTTCATAAAAATGTACTTACTCGTAGGGTATCAGTTTATTTCTCTTGCTAATTATGTACTGTTGGATAAATAATCTTGAGTATTTAATATAAATATACATTCATTTCATTTTTTCAAGTTATTTCCATTGATTCTGATCCACATTTGGGCCATTTGGGTCTTTTTAAGTACGAGACATCACGACTCCTGATTATGCCAAAGTAACCCCTGGTTCATGGATATGATTTATTGGAGTCATGCAACCCAAATTTATTACAATAAATCGTGAATGCGTTTTCCAAAATTGCTGTGTATTGTCAGCTAACAGAGCGGGCTCAAAACATCTCCAAGGTGGGTATGAATTGATGCATGGACATTGTGAAACTTCGGCAACTGGCTCCAACTCTAATGTCCTTTTTCACAGGCATTACATGTTTGGTTAAAGGGTGGAGTTTGTTTGTTCCTTTCATAATCAGAAGTTGAAATTTCCAAGTTTCCCACTGGGAAAAATTAGAAGATCTTGTGGCAAAATGTGGATAGTACTTCACACAGACAATGTGCAATAAAGTACAGAATTCCATTTTCAAGTTAAATTGTAATCTTACACTTAGTTGTGTTTGAAATATTTGGAGATCATCTTGCGCAAAATTTCTTTTTGGAATGTTATTTTATTTTTGTAAAACCTAACTATTAACCCAGTTCAGGCCCTGGAAAAATATTAGTATAATTCTTATTTTGTTTTTAAAGATAAACATAACCTTCAGATTTTGCCGTTTTTTTAAGCCTGTTCAGAGCCGTGTTTGTCACAATAGACTCGTGCTTACCCTAAACAAGCGTGAATCGTACTCTTTCTGTTTACATGTAAACTTCTAATTTGTTTGAAAGAAGTGGGGAAATTTACTAAGTAAAAGATACTTTTTTTCTAATTAGGGAACCGTAGGAAAATCTTTAATGAATAACTCAGAGGAGATGGTTTGTGCAGCTGCTTGTATGTGGGCTTTCATGTATGAACGGAAATGCTGGGCTTGCATTCCACACATGCCAGAGAGATTCTTACTGATTTGCTGGAACGGTTGTTCTCACAACACGCCGTCATGGCTGCCGCTATTGGGGCCTTTTTTTGACTCCGTAGACCTGTGAGAGCACGCCTGTGTTGTGGGTACAGGAAAACATGTTGGACGACGTCTGATCTGTTTGCTGCTGTGGTATCTGACGATGTCTGCTGCTTCTTTAGGTGCTGTGGGAAATCACCCGCTTCTTCCTGCTTGCCATTGAGCTCAGCGTCGTCATCCTTGGACTTGCCTTTGGTCAGTTTGCTCCGTTTGTTTCAGTTCTCTTTTTCTGCATTCTCGAAACAGTGTGGTGTATTTTCTCTCCTTGTAGCCACTGGAATGACTGCTGTTGTCTCTTATTGTGGCTGTGAATATAACTAATGTGCTTTTGTTCTCAGGCCACTTAGAGAGCAAGTCTAGCATAAAGCGTGTGTTGGCTATTACGGCAGTGTTGGCATTGGCATACTCTATTACACAGGTAATTACAAGTGACAGGATATCAAATGTTATTGGTAAAAGTCAAAAAAGTAACAATAAAAATTAATTGATGTGTTATTGTAGGGAACATTAGAGATACTGTATCCAGACAGTCATCTGTCCGCCGAGGACTTTAACATCTACGGTCATGGAGGACGGCACTTCTGGTTAGCCAGTTCCTGTTTCTTCTTCTTGGTGAGTACATTTTTCTCTTGCATCAACGGCGTTCCAAGAAACATACCAAAAGTTTATGCATAAGCAGTCTCATTGTTTTTTTGTTTTATTTTAGGTTTACTCTCTGATTGTTGTCCTTCCTAAAACCCCAGTGAGAGAGAGGATATCACTGCCATGTAAGTCTTGGATTTAAACATTTGAAAGGCCAAAAAATTTGTTAATTAATTAGCTGGTGGCATTTTATTTGTTTTGGGATTTGATTTATAATATAAGGAAACTACAAATCCCAACATGCATGAAAGCAAATCAGCTCTGTTGAAATGAATGAATCCCCAGATTTCCCTGCAAACCTACAAAATGTCACTATATCAGCAGCATCTAACTGTCATAAAAAGACAAAGTAATTAATGACGGAGGTCTCCTTGAAACGAGATGAGTTGTCTTTTCTAATATTGATTTTAAACAAAAAGTAAAAGCAACAGCTGTCAGTTTAAAGAAACACGTGTGCAAAAGAGGTTGTATTCGTTTTAGTTTCACTTCACTAAAAAAAAAAAAAAGAAAGAAAGAGAAAGATCAATTCAGTAAGTGCCTCTCTTAGAGACCTGGAAAAATGTAAGTTTCTTGGGTTAAAACAAAAGTGAAAACGCAACTCACACAGACAGATTGTTGCTGGATGTACCCCCGTTCACATGGCTGCTTTGTTTTTCATGCTCCTTTGTTTTCCTTCCTTCGTCCAGCCAAAAGGAGTTTCTACGTGTACGCAGCCATCCTGTCCTTGCTGAACTTTGTTCAGGGTTTGGGCAGCGCTCTGCTGTGTGCTGGGATTATAGAAGGACTTTGGTTAGTATTTTCTCCTTCGCTGCATGTGAATATATCATCACTGTTCTCGTGATGCGAAACATTATTATTTAAGTCGCATTTGTCTTGTATTTTTTGTTTGACCGAGATGAACTTGCTCATAAATGACTTTAATTGCTACTATTTGTTTTACCAGTAAGAGTAAAATGTTGGTTTTGATTTATCTTGTAATCTCATTATTCTGTGTAGCTTTTACTAAAACTGCTCACTGTTTGTCTTCTTTGAACCAGTTGCGTGGACGTCACCACCTTCCTGTATTTTTCTGCCTTTGCTCCTCTCATTTATATCACATTCCTCAAAGGATTCTTTGGGTATGTAATTGTATGCAAATTACGTGGAACCATATACAATTTCACAACTTGATTCTCAAAACAGAAGACTGTAAAATGTACTTAAATCTTATGACTTGGCAGGTTGTCAGTTAAAGTCATGTATATTAGAGATAAATTGAGAAAGTCGTTGTAATTGGAGAAATGAAAACAATGTTGTTGGGAAATCTTAAATCCTAAGAAGATATCAGCTGATTTTGACTAAAATCAAAATCAGCTGTTTAAAACTTCACTAGAAATATCGGAGGAACGTTGACTTTTAAAAATATGTGATTTTAAAACACCCATTTCTTTCTATGTGACAAAGCTTTTTTTTTTTTTTTTGCCGCTCTGTTCGCAGTTCGGAGCCAAAGATCCTGTTCTCCTACAAATCACAGGTGGACGAGCCGGACGAAAGCGACGTCCACCTTCCTCCGACCATCGCCGCGACCCTCGGCCGCAAGGACTTCACCGACCAGGGCCTGTACTACTCTTCCACCCAGATCGATGGGGCTGGTCCCGGCGGCACTCGCGTGGTCGGAGCGTACCTGGATGACGTGGCGTCGGGACCCTATGGGTCGAACAGCATCGAAGCCGACCGTTGGAGACCTATCAATGTGTGAGAGGATTCATGGCCACACAGCTGAAGTACGGTGTGGATGAAAAGTGTTTGGCAGGACGGAGATCAGAGGAGTGTTGCTGAGCCAGTTGCCTGGACAACAAGAAACTATGATCTTGGCCTTTCTTTGATGCCAGAACAGTTGAAACAAACGGACACTTAAACGGAGACTGCTGCTCATCTGTTTGTGAAGGACGCTTGATTTGTGACACTGTTGCCGGAGTGCTCTGCTGCTGTCGCTCCACGCCGCCGAGGTTGCTCTCTCTATTGATTCTGCTCTGCAGGCCCTTCGATGTTAGTGCTTATCAACTTGTCTCAGCACATTTATTCTAACTCCAGCACTAAATATCAAGTCCTCTGTTCTTATTTATGCAGTTTGAAGCCAGTTTTAGATGCCCGATTCTGCTAAATCCAACGTGTGATTTAGTGACGCGACACTTGTGCGTTCTTGCCGAAAGGTTTGAGGCCCAACAAATGAAGGAGTTCGTGTGCTGTTTTATACTTTTAAGAGTTGTGGCTGAGATAGTTGGCCGTTCTGTTTTTGAGCACAAGCATTTAGTTGTGCGTTGGTCATCCAGTATATTGGCTTTCCTAAGTAAAACAGAAAACGATAAACTACATAACAACTCCTAAACACAAGCGTTAAAAGCGTCGGCGACACGGTACCAATCCTGAAAAGAAATTGTATTTCCCTGAGAATCTTTGCATACTTTGATTGTGTTCATACTTTATCATTTCTGCCTTTGCTTTATATTTTTTTATACAAGGTAAAAAAAACAAAAACAAAAAAACATTCCTGCTTCTTCATAGACACCTGTGGGCTTTGTAGATGCCGTAAGAAAATCATTATGTGCGACCTACCTAGCAAGGCTGCTTCTGCTCGTTCACAAACCTCCTTATGTGTTCTTCCTTTCATTTTCTTTGCAGAACTTGTATTGTGTCTTTGAACAAGAGGCTACTACTGCAGCTTATTTGGTGTGTTAATTCAGGACCAGCTGTTGTGAGACCAGAAATGATATTGCTCAGTCTTAACGTATTTAAGATAGTGTTAGAAAAGTCTTGTGATATAATTAGAGCTTTTGATTTCCAGTGAGCAATGAGAAATTATAATGCAGGGAATCTGAGGAACTTTCTAGTTTTCCTTTTTAAGGGGGAAAAAATAGTTCAGTCCATTGCCCATATATTTAAAAGTAAAGTCTTATAACTTTTTTCCTTGAATACCTTGTATTCAGATCACATCACATACATACCAGCTGTGGAATATAATTCAAAATTTCCCCCAAAAGCGCAGTGTTTCCTATGGATGACTTGCATATTTAACTTTTTAGTTTCATTTGGTTGTGATTTGTATCCAGAAAGTATTGAGTTATTTAAAAAAAAAAAAAACTTCGTAGAGTAACAACACAGTACAGAAAGTATGTTTTCGAAAGTATTTGTTTGACTTTGGAATACATGATGTACAATTACAATTGCTGCTGAATGATGTTGACAAGCTTGGGAGAAAAGTTTTTTTTTTTCTCTTTTCTTTCTTGACTTTAAAGGGTGCATTATGAAGAAACAATATTCTTTTTAGACACCAAATCTTTCATAGTGAAGTTTTGCAGGTGGTGCTTTAATTACAGTTTGTTGGCCATTACATGTGCTGCAAAATAAACTCTGGACTTTTTCCTCTATTGTGTTCATTTTTGCATTCAAGTCTTCTAAAGAATGAAAATCTGAGTGTCACTCCATTCTGGTAACTGGAACTCTATGCACATATGCTCAAAGAAACTAGTGGTGTATTTTTCACGAACAAATGTACACTGATAAGAACCAGAGAATTTAAGTATAGATATCCTCTGCTGCATTTAGCAAAATTACTTGAATAAGTATACTGAAGGAGAAATAAATTCTGCTTTATATATTTTTGGACTTATGACATAACCTGCCTGCAATTTGAGCTGTTCAGTTGGCTTTGGTCGTCATTATGGTGACTGAGTGAATTTTGACAGATTCCAGCATGGATTTTTTTTTTTTTTTGCTTTGTTTTTTTTTAGGTTTACTTGTCCAAGCCAGAAATTGACTCTGAAAACTCCAATCTATGTGGGATATTTCCATAGACGGCAAAGCTGAAGGAAATGATTGTGAGGGCAGTGATTATTGTCAGAATTTCATATGTTATTAATCTATTTACATTTAAGGTTTTCCATGCTTCTGACTGGTTTTCATTCATATTTGCCACTGCATAAATGAGCAAATGCAATTATCTAATTGTGATTTGAAATAGTTAGATGATTTGTCTGTACTCACTACCTTAGCTTCTCTAAAAAGCTTTTCTCTTTCTGATGTTAATTGGAACAACACTGTAGGCTCAGACATGTAAAGCTCATGGTTTTTGTTTTTTTGGAAGACGTAGTGGGTGTTGCAGTAGTTCTGTAGAAGGAGAAAAATGTTTGCACTTGAAAATTGTTTTAATACAAAACTTAAATCACACAATATGGATTCTACGTTGACTTGAAATCTCAGATCATTCAGTCTGTCAATGCCTTCTTGTATTGAGGGCCTAAAGCTTCACTATAAATTATTAGTAAATATTGGTATGTGTAACAATTTAAATGACAGTAATATAATAAGAAAATAATATAGTTGTAATATATCAGTAACATTTAAGACATAGCTAAATGTTTCAATATGTAGTTAAATATTTAAATGTTATAATCAAGAATATAGCTTAATTTTTTCATGCGTTAATGTCACAATTATTTCAGTATTTATTTATTTCTACAACAGTTCATCATGAAATATTTTAAAGTCACTATGCGTCGTAAAACAAATTTCATTGTCTGATTGATTAAATTGTGTAGCTGCTCGAATCGTAGACCTGTCAGCTAGTAGAGTTATCCTTGCACTACGACTTTACCACGCTGGGTTATACAAATAAAGAAAATACAAAAAAAATAAAAAAATCACCATGGTGTTTCATTTTATAAGTTCCAAACGTTATGTTAAGTATGTCTGACCAGCTTTAAATGTAAGCTTTAAAAGTCGTCAACCTACAACTCCCATTATGCTTTGCAGCACTTCTTAAGCTACTCCCACTCCATTGGATGCGAATTATTTCCTGTGACCAATGAGCTTTGAGGATACTGGAACTCCGAAATGACCTTTATTGGAGTATTTTGACAAGTAGTTGCCGTGGCGCCGACTCCGGCTGTCGTGTCATTAATGTCTACCTGCTGTTACAACTGTTAATAAGCGAGGTCGTAATATTTAATTTTATCCCGTGGAGACGGGCGGCTGTCCACTCAGGATGGGAGGAAATGGGAGCAAAGCAAGGACTGTATCTTTCAGGCTGGACGAACACGAGAAGGTCACAGTAGTTGAAGGAGTGAAGGTATTTAATTAGCTGGTGGTATAGCCAGTCGACTTTAAGCAATTAGACATGCCAATTGATACTAATATTATTGTGGAGGTATTGAGGCTGAGGTTGGTCCTTGCTATGAAAGCCAGATTGGTTCATGGTGTTTCCTAAATGAACTAGGATTATACTATCTTTTCGTCTATATAACGCACGTTTAACTTTTATACTGAATTAAAATCAGATATGTCCGTAGCTAGTAAGATGGACGTTTAAAGCCTGTGTTAGTGTTAGCTTGTATGCTATATCAGCTAAGTTAACTGTTGGGGGGCGAAATAACTCTTCCATGACTACCAATAAGCACAGTGGGGGAAACTAAGCGCATTCTTGCTTCTTTTATGAGGGAAGGTAGCAATCAGGTGTCTCTGTTTAAATGTACTTCATTATTTAGCACAACACTAAGGCAGAATGATATTAGCAATGACTCTAGCGAAGCATTTGCAGCCCACAATCCTGTAAAGTGTTTACTATCAGAAAGAGTGACTCCCTGTACATAGGTAGAAGTCTTGATATTCAATTATCTGGAGAATACAGGTGGATTTCAACACATTACAATGGTGAAAACACATCAAGCTCCTTTATGGAGACTATTTTTTCTGCCCAGCAGTTTTGATCATCAAATGGGACAACCTTTTTAAAATCAGGAGTCTTTGCACTTTAGTGATCTGAAGCACGCAGGTGTGTGTGAAGCTACAAACAGTAATTTTGTGTTTACGCTTATAAAATTAAAAATAAAATGGGATTTAAAAAAAAAGAGTTAATTTCACTATCTTAAACTGATCTCCAAAAGAAAAAGATAACATGTCTTGTCTACATGAATAACTAGTGGAATAATTGTCAAGGAGCAGGATTAGGAACTGGTCTACTGTTCGTCTTGATGAGACAATAATAGCATTTGTCATAACGGAGCTCACGTTCTTATGTTATCTTTCTGGTCCAGCTTACTGAGAATGTCCTCCGGCGGATGAGGGAATCTCCTGGTTCGGAAAGAGCTTGGCCTTTGCCACCTGCTGCAGACAGTCAGAAGACATCACCAAGTATGTCCTAACTGTGACATTTCTTGTATCACGCATTTTCTATGCTGTCGTTGTTCAGAAGATTACCTGGAAAAGGGAAGATAATGTGTGATTGTTTGTCGTATCTGGATTGTGTTGAAAAATGTAGAACACACCAAACATATATGAAGAATCTATAGACTTGCCTCAGTACGTTTATGAGAACATGTTATTGAAATATAAAGAAAATATTAATGTGTTTATGTTTGTTTAAAGTGTTATTTAGAATATACCATCTGGTTCAGGTTTAAACTGAGTGTCTTATTCTCTTCTGTAAACTGTTAATACCCATCTATAATATCATTGTTAATGTTGATATTTACTTTTTGATGTTTAGGTTCAAAATCTGCAGAAGCATCATCTTCACAGACACAGGAAGAGATGCGTAAAAAGTAGGTGTTAGGTTTGTTTCTTTCAAAATGTCAGTGTCACTACATTGGTTTGTTTGTTGTGGTTTACAGTGTAATATTCATTTTTGCACCTTGACTTGACATTTACGATATTATGTAAAATACCCACGATCTTAGTTTCTGTGACGCTTAAGATTTCAAAACACAAGAAGTATAATCAAAAAGTAGTTTCCCCCTCCAATGGATTTCTTCAATTTTTTTGTTCTTTATCAAATAAATGTCAACATCAGAAAAAGGTCATTCAAAAGGCAGTTTTCAAATGATGAACAGAAATGACATCCAGTGACTTCCAAGGCCAAAACCACAAACAGTTTATTTAGCACACAGTACAATCTGAAGTTTACAAAAAAAATAAATAAATAAACATCTTTGTAATCCCCAATACTTTGGGGAAAATATTCTGTGGACTGATGAGATAAAAGTGGGACTTTATGGAAAGTTTGGTGCATCATGTTACTTCTGATGTAAAGGTATTTCAGTAAAGGATTGGCTATCAGCAGTAGCGTGATGGGATAGAGCTGCTGCTTCTATATTAGGACAATCTCAGGGGGCTATATTTGGACGTCAGATTGGGGTTGAGCATAATTGCCAGCGCACTCGAGTTTTGCTGCGGGAAAATTATATAAAGCACACGGACCAATAGGGTCTTAAGCATCAGAGAAACTAAGATCATGGGTATTTTACATGACCTGTGAGTTGTGAGGTCAAGTTTTCCAGTCAGAACTTATTTTGACAATTGTAGATATTTAATTTGACGAGAATTAAGTCTTAAATAGGATTGCCTACTTTTTAAGGATGTGAAAGTAGGCAGATGTTGTTTTAAATAAAAAGCTAAAATACCTATTTAAACTACTCTCTATTTCCCTTTATTTAACCTTAGATGTTTCCAAATAATTTTGTCAATGTTATTAGGGCCATTGTGGAGGCTCTGATGAACTACCCCTGGCTTTGGAGCTGCTGGTTGCAGACCTTAACCTCTGGCATGTCTCTTGTAGTTGAAGATACTGCCCCCCTCAGGCTGCTGCAGAAACAGCAGTGGCTGCAGGATGAT
Organism: Poecilia formosa; assembly: GCF_000485575.1. Classification (NCBI taxonomy): domain Eukaryota; kingdom Metazoa; phylum Chordata; class Actinopteri; order Cyprinodontiformes; family Poeciliidae; genus Poecilia; species Poecilia formosa. The sequence continues at coordinate 819,022 of NW_006800001.1, forward strand.
GTGATGAAGGCAGCTGTTGCACAAATATCACCTCTCTCACCTTTCTGATCTTAGTGAAAATTTCCGTTTGGTTAAAGTGATGCAAAACAAACAGGAAACAATTTAAGTTATAAAGAGAAACACAAAAACTTAAATGGATGTCTTGCTTCTCGTCTGAGAGAAAATAATTTTTTCCACCCCATTGCCATCATTGCGAAGAAGTTAAATACATTTTCGAGGATGATAGCTTGTTTTCTGAGTGGACTCTCCATGAATTGTCAAAGGTTAACATCTCATGTCTTTTCCCGACGTTAGCTATGAGCGTCAGCAGGCTCTGGTGCAGGAGCAGCTGGCCAAGCTCAACCTGAAGGAGAGAGAGACTTCAGCCATCAAAGACATGGATAAGAGCAGCTCTCCTGGCTACGTAGGAAAATGGACAACCCACGAAGAGCCTGAAAACAGCAAGTTACTGGTGAGTGACGCTGTCTGGTTCTTTGGATCTCGATTGTACGTTAATTTCAAATGACGCTTTAATGCAAATAAAGCATAACTCGCTGAACAGTCTCGACAAATAAATCTTTCTTCTCTTGTTTTGATGAAATTGAATATTATGAACTTTATGCCATGCTGCCAATGCTTCCAGCTCTAATAGAAACTTAAATCTGCTCAAAATTCTCAATGATGCAATAGAATTAGAAATTCAGCACTCCTAAAAGATATTTTTGCACTGTTTCTGTCAGGACCACTTAGTCCACCTGTATGCAAGTTGAGAGTAATTGACAAGGTCTCGGGTTGCAGAGTACAATAATGTTTAGATGCCTCAGTTGTTGACGATGCCTACATTTGACAGGTTTGAGCAGCAGCAGTCTGCTTGTGTGTATTAGTGCGAGCTTTACTGTGTTAAGGTGTGAAGCAGAATTGTGTCTGAGCGTCCAAGTGAAAGGAAGTGGAAGCTTTTTTTTTTGCGTTAAGGTGATAATAGGTTATGAAGCAGATGCCTATAAAGTGTGTGAAAGGTCTAGAGAGCATGAGGTGCGGAGTGTTTATGTGACCCCACTCCACCTTTTTATTTGCACCTTTTTCTTCTGTCTCACCGGTGCTTTTTGCTCGCTCTCACCTTTAAAAAAAAAACCTGTTTCCGTCCGAACAGATTCATTCTGCCCACCTTGATTTGTCCCTTTTGCTTAAAATGAAGCCTCAGTTCATCCATCCAAACAATGGAGCCAAACCAGGCAGAAGCCACTCTTTAGTTTATAAATGAAAAACTCTTTCTTTTTTTTCTTTTATCTTGTAACGATTTTTCAGGAAATTGTTAGAAGTCTGATTTACAAGCTTCCACAGCTTCAAATTTCACTGCTCAGCAGCTGTCGTTTTCAGCACTTCCTAGCAACATCGACACAGCTGGAAGCTCAAAAACACGCTTCACTTTTCCTGTATATCTTAAAACAAAGCTTTTTAAGTTGGTTGGAAGCGCCTTATTTATGTGAGTGGAAGCCGGATGAGCGCCTGAAATCATACGTTCGCTCACACACTCTAATATGGCACCATCACAATTATACACACGAGCGCATACAGAGCAACCCCCTCACCCTTGTGTGTGCATGTGTGTGTGTGTGTGTGTGTTTCATCACATCCACTCTGGGCTTCCCAGCATGCAGGCTGCGTGTCACCGTTGGGGTGATGAGGAGGTTAGGGAAGTGTGAAGGCTATACCTGTCAAAGAGATGAGCGGCTGGCCGCCATGCCTCGGGCTGCCTGTCACAAACGCTCAAATTAGCCATTTACCTCCGACATTCACTGCTGAGATACATCGTGTGTGTGTGTGTGTGTGTGTGTGTGTGTGTGCGTCTTTGTCGGTAGCTGTCATTGCATGTGCATTAGATACCTGTGTGTGTGTGTGTAAATAGGAGGAGTGTGTGTGTGTCTTGTTGCAAAGAGTTCATAGACGGGTCAGTCATACCCTTTTCTGTGATGTCATGTTTTTGATTTTTTTGGTGAAAAATTCAGCAGACTTCAGTTGAACGTGTTTTAGTTTTTTTTTCCTGCTCGTTTCTTTGATGTTTTAATATGCACGCAGCTGTCTGTAATTTGCTTGTGTTTTTCTGATTGCTAACATGCAGACAAACGTCTCTAACAGCAGTACGCCACCAAGCTTTTCTTTCTCCTGCTCCACTTACTGACTAAAAACACTGTTGGTGTGGAGAAATCGGTTTGTCTGAAACGCCACTAGTTGTTTTCTTATTAATGTGCAGGAAGGCTCCTCGTGTGCAACAGTTTACACTGCCTTGCATGGCTGCTCGTTGCACTTGATACTTATCACACTTCAGCACATTACAACCACAAACGTGAGTGTAATTTTTGGGATGTTATTTGTTTAATCATCTCAAACCAGCAAATAATCATAAAGTAGAGGGAAAACTATACACAGTTTTATGTATTTTCCGAATCAGTCCTCAGTAGAGCCACATTTTTCTGCGATTACAGCCGCAAGTCTTTTGGGGTATGTCTCCGCCCGCTTTGTGCATCTAAAGGCTGAATTTTCTACTTCCATCTGTTGATATTTATAGGTGCTTTCATGCAACCACATGTAACAAATTATCCAAACTTTATCAGAAAAATCACAAAAAACGTTTTTTTTTTGTATTGTAATCAGTTGTCTGTTTAGCTGCCTGTCAAGCAGGCCAGTTAACAAGTTCATAGATATTACTTTAAAGGAATATCTATAAGTTCATATCGATCATAGAAATAAATATCTGTGATATTTGAAGACGTTTCTTCAAATAAATATATACGAAAGATGATGAATTGTTTCTGTTTGATAAGTTTTCTTTCCTCTTAAATTCTTTTCAAACCAAGGAACTATTGTGGTTTATTATTTGACTTCTGAATCTTTGTTCCTACATTTATGTTAGCTGACTTCCAAAGTACAGAACTTGAGTTTTTCCACAATGCCATTCTGTCTTGTTTAGGTCTATATTTAGCTGCTAAACCTTGAGTGAGGATGTGGAGAAAATAGAAAGTTCCATTAACACCTCCTGTTCTCTCCTTTGTTGCATCTCCTGTGTTTCTTTCTCTCCTCCCTGTCTGTTCTCTTCACCTCGGAGGGTGTCATTCCTGCCGCAGGCAAAATGTAATTAGTATGCCCAGGTATTCAGTGCTAAACATCTCACACACACATGCACACACACACACACGCGCATCGAGTTTAGGCTGTTGAGTTTGAGAAGTCTGTTATCCGGCTGAGAAGAACAGAATTTCCCACCTGTCTCTTGGCTGAGGGTGAAGATTTGCGCTGTAATATCAAAGCCGTCTTTTATCCCCAGTGGAAACACAACAGCAACATTACTTGCTGCAAATTGAATTAAGACCCAGTTTTAAAAGATAATTGCAGGAGAATATTTTCTGGAGAAAACCAGAATTTTTTTTTACAAAACAGAGACAAATCTGAATTTATCAGGAATTTGTAACACTGGACAGATTAGCATAGTAGTTGTTTTAGTATTCGTACAGGGTTAGTTGTACATTAATATTGCTTTTGCTGTTTTTTTTGTGTGTCTATGCTGACATTTCTTGTAGAAGACTTGCACAGCAATATCAGAACTATTTTATTTGCGGTACTGTATGGATTTTAAATAACCTGAATTCATGAGTCATTAATAACCTGGGAGACAATTTTTTTTTTTTTACAGTGCCTCCCTTTGGCTTTTTTCTACATTTTATGACTTTACAACTTTACTGAGATTCCTTGATGTTGAGTCTAACTATGCATTTCCAGTTGGATTTTATTGAATTTGTTTTGACTAGGCCATTAATTCACACAATTTGCTGTTCCATCGTTCCTCTTGCTGTATGTTTAGGGCTGTTGGGCTGCCAGAAAGTAAATCTCTGACACATTCTCAAGTGTTTTGAATCTTCTTATGGATTCTGAACAGCTTCCCTGTCTCTGTTAAAGAAAAGCAACCCCACAGGATGATGCTACCACCACTGAGACGCTGTGAGATATAAAGTTCCAGATATGCTCCACATATAAACTTTTGCATTTAGGCCAAAAAGTTTCAGTTCTTATGCGAGCAGAGCACCTGCATTTGTTTTTCTGTGGTCTCCTTGTAGCTTTCTTCTGGTCACTTGAATTGTTTTCATGAAGACAAATTATCCCACCATAGCTGTGGTGGGATAATTTGCTTTATCCTCTTTTTTTTAGAAAATTTACTGAAAAACTTAGTGGGTAGGGTACCTTGGTACCCTACCCACTAAGAACTTTGTGGATTTAATGTCACAAAATGTGACCGTTCAATGGGGTCTGAATACTTTCATCCTAACAGTTGAGCCTGAAGAAAAGCTCTGCATCAAGAGCAGCCGACTAAACCTGACAGGTTTTATTCATCCGTAAAGAATGACACCGTCTGTAGGAGGATCTTTTTGGTTTTGTGGTTGAATCACGACGTGTAATAAAAGATTTAGCATTTTGTTCACCTTCTTCTGTCCCTCTTGTGAGATTGTTTGGCCTGTGTGTTTAAAGCACACCTCATGCTCTCTGATGTCTTTTGTTCTTTATTACTGCACATTTTCACCAGTTGCGGTGCCGTTTTGTTGAGGTTTGATACGCCCTTTAATATTTTTCCAGGGTGTGTTGGTTCCGGTGTGGCAAAAAACATGCAGTTTTGTGAATAGGCACTAGATGGCAGTGTTGGAACATTTTCATTCCTGGTAGGGGATTAAAATTAGGATGGAACCCGGCCCTGCTCTGCAAAATGGGCTGCTGAGCAACATGTTCTTCTAGATTCCTTTCTCTCTTCTTCCTCCTGTGTGTGGTTTTTGTGTGCGTGTGTGCGCGTGTGCGCGTGTGTGCGTGTGTGCGTGTGTGTGTGTGTGTGTGTGTGTGTCAGTGATGACACATGGAAATGCTCCTGATACTGTCCAAGAGAAATTATTTTAAAAAAGCAGGCTGAAAAGCTTGGCATTCGTTAAAGTCAGACCTGAGATTACAAGCCTTCAGACCATAGGCGCCGGTGCCACACATGTTAACAATGTGCTGCCCTGCTGCTGTGTACAAACCACCAGGAAGTGACACTTCACTAGAGTGTAAATGTTGTGTTTTGCACTGAATATGCAGCTTTCAGCTCCAAGATGTTCCTGCTAACCAGCCGTCTCCCCTGCTGTCTCACTTTAAAAGACATTTGTCAGTTTCCCCCCCCTGTTTTTAATCTAACTTAAGTTAATTTCTTTACTTGCATTTACTTTTTATTTTTTTTATTTTTTAATCATTACATTTTAATAGAATTTTCTTTATCTCCATGATTACAAACAGGCCTGGCACATCTCTTCTGTTATTAATTAGCACAGTTTTTTATTTACTGACTCATCCCTTCCTGATAACCAGCCTGAAGCAACATTATTTTCTCAACTATTATCCTTTCAGCAGATTTGAAGATTTATTGCTTTTATGTTTTAGCAGAATAAATGGAAATGTTAACTGTATTGTTGCTCTGAAAAAGGAAGATTGTCATTCTATAAGACATCAGTCTTTGATAGAAAACACAGCATTCGAGGCAGGTATTTTTCCTTGAAACTACTCATGTTTAAAATCAGGCAGCTTTGTGGACAGAAGCAGCCTTGAGACTCTAGGCTAGAGATTAGCCAGAGAAAAAAACAGATATAGTTTAATAAGTAATATAGCAGCTAATAAGCAAGAAAAAGCCTTGTAGTTTATTGCAAGGCTTGGAAATAAATTGCGATGCTTCATCCTTGCTGCTGGTTGACTAGTTCACCTCCTGATTAGCCAAAATCTGAAATGGAAGAAGGATTGAAGATAACTGGTCTAAGAGGAATAAAATGGAATAAGGAAGTAGTTTGATCTCAATCAGTCACAGATGGAAAACATCTGTGACTGGATGGAAAATGTGATACATTTTTAAAATGCATCACATTTTAAAAATATGCGATACATTCTCTTTAGACTAGATCATTCTAACTATGAATATGGCTTAATCTATAATCCATTGTATTGTGGATTTTTTCCATGTAAATCTCCATCTTTGCTGAAATGTTAATCTCCATCTTTGCACGTTTTCTTCCAGAATTTTGCTGTATTTAGCTTAATCTATGTTCTAATAAACTCTGACTAGCAACCCTGTCGCTCCAAAGAAGTATCACCGCAACATTGTGTTACCACTACTATTTTTTTAAAGAGGTAATGAAATTGTTTAGGAAGATTAACAGTGCTGGTGTTCAGTTACACGTGGCATAATGCACGCTGACAATAAAGCTCAGCTTTGGTGTCAGATGTTTATAAAGTAGAATCCGACTTCTACGTTTATGACTCAACACTGCTTTAGACGGTATGGTGTGAAATTGTTATTGTATACATCGAAGTGTGAGGTTGTTGCATCACGAAATGTCAAAGGGTGATTGAATACTTTTATAACCCTTTGAACATGCACACACACTTTTGAATTTACCTCACATAGAAATACTAAAAACAAAAAAAACTGGCATTAAGACTAAGTCTAAGCTGCCTCACCTTAGTCTCACCAGAGACTTTGACATCTGTTCTTCATGTTAAATCACACAAGCCCTTTGCGTGTGCTTGCTCATTCATAGATGCAAAAGCTTGCCCCCTTCATTTTGAGCAGCTGTAGATGCTGTCGAGCAGATAACGCCTCAGGTTGAGCAGATTTTGATCTGTCGAGCACAAACTCTGTCGGCTGAGAGGTTCGATGTGCTGGAGCACAGCACCCATCCCGTCAGAGAGCTACTGGGATGTAATTAATGAGTCAGCTGGACAAGACTTACCATGAAAATAAATTCCATCATGCTTGTTTTTATAGAAGTTTAGTTGTTAGACCAGTTCATATAGGATAAATAAACATTTGTCATTTCTCTTCACATATGATCACATTTATTTGTGGTGGCAAAGATATACACATTTTGCAGAAAGGTTTTATTATTATTATTATTATTATTTTAGATACTAACAAATGTACCTGACCTAATCTATAACAATTATAACCATGTTTAGTCTGATTTTTGTGCACATTTGTTGAGCAGATAACTGCACAACTCTTCTGTCTCCTGTCTAACAAAACCTATTTTCCTTTTATCAGCATCCGTCTTTTATTCTGCATTCTCTTTCTCACTATATCCTTGGCAGTGTCTTTTTTCTCTCTCTCCCCTCTCTGTCTCTGTGACAGTCTGTGTGCCAGAGAAGGCTGATGATGAAGTGTTAATTCATCTAACCTCCCACGGTTATGTTAAGAAACCTCACATTTAATGAGCAAACAGCTAGACTAACCAATTCATGCCTCTGGTATTTCTGCTACACCTCGTGTGCATGAGCATGTAAGAGTTCATGTCTGCATGTATTTTTTATTTTTTTTTTTATTTACTGTGGGTGATATGTATATCTTCATTTTATAGGAAGATATACATATCACCCACAGGTGTTGGTGTGGTGACAAATTTATAAATGCAGTGCATAAACACTTGAGCGGTTGTCAAGAGGCTCTGGTGGCCTTTATTCTAAGTATTTCCTTTTTTAGAGGAAAGGGGTTAAGAGAAGATGGGGAAAGACATGCTACAAAGATCCTGAGGTTGAGAGTTGAACCACGGACGGCTGATTCCAGGGCTA